>NC_057814.1:355362187-355363474 GCF_018294505.1 Triticum aestivum
GAGCACGGTGGGGCAAAGGCGGCCGGCGCAAGAAGCAGGCGCGGGCAGAGGTGAGTGGGGCGAGTGGCAGGGGGACGAGGCCGCGGTGGGGCGCGCGGGCACACGGGGAGGGCGCGAAGGGGGAGCCGGGGCACGCAAGAGGGACGCCCCAGGGCCATGGTGAGCGCGGCCGGCGCGGAGCTGCAGCAGACGGCAGCAGTAGCAGCGCCAGCAGCAGCTGCAGCGCAGCACAGGGCGGCGACAGTTGGGCTGCACTCGCGGCAGCAGGAGCAGCACGGGGAAGGAGGCTGCAACGAGCGTGAGGCCGGCGCGCGTACGAGCACGGTGCAGCAAGCGAGCTGCGGGCGGTCGGTCTTGTGCGCGTGCATACGGGGACAGGGGAAGGAGGAGGAGAGGCCAGCGGCCTCACCGCGGGCTGTAGGGACAAGGCAGCGGGGGTTGAGGAGGAGGACGGGGATGACGGCGGGGCAGCTCCGGTGAGGTCCAGGCGGCGGCGACGATCGGCGTGGCGAGGTGATCCCGCTGACGGGATCCGGGTAGCCACGGCGTCGGGCGTGCGGCGAGGGGCGCCGTTGTAATGCCTCGGATCCGATGCGCCAGGTGTCCTCCAGTTATTCGCCATCGTTGCCATGTCTTTTGCTTGCATGTTGCATTTTTCCATGTCATCATCTGCATTTCATCTGCATGGTTTTCAATACTTGCATCCGTTCGGGTTCCGGCGGTTCTCTCCGTTGTCCGTTCTGAGCCAGCCACTCTCGCACGCGCCCGCCGCCCCTCTCAGACCTTGTTTCGTGAGCGGGAGAAAAACATTCTCGGAATGAGCAGAGATTTGCCGAGTGGCCTTGGTATATCACCGGTAGACCGCCCGTTAAATTTCGTTCCATTTGGAGGTCGTTTGATGCCCCAACGGTTAACCGCGTGCTCCGAAAAGCCCTCTCTCTTTGCAGCCCAGCACCCCTCCACCACAGCCCACAAGCCCATCCAAACCCCTCCATTCTCTCGGTCGTTCGATGACGATCATGTGGGCTAATACCGCACCCCATTTGGACACTCCTAGCTCCTTCTACCTATAAATATGTGATCGTCCCCGAAATCCCGCAGTCCAAACCCTAGCCACCTCCCCTCTCCGCGCCGGACATGTCTGCCCGGGGCCGAACGAACCACGCCGCCGCCCACGCCCAGTTAGTGCCCGCCACATGGCCCCCGTGCCCTCCCTCCGCCGCCGGCCCGCCGGGCCCAGCCGCGGCCCTCCCGGCACGAGCCGCCCCCCGCCTCCGCTGACCTCAG
>NC_057814.1:355363757-355370596 GCF_018294505.1 Triticum aestivum
CCCCGACGCCGCCCGCCGCCGCCTTCCGCCCCGCGCCTCGCCGCCGCGCCCCCTTCCTCGCCAGGATCCGGCCGGATCCGGAGATATCCGGCCCGGATCCGTCGGCCCCCAGACCTCTCCCTCTACTCCGGCCGCCGTCCCCTTCATATCCGGCGAGATTCCGGCGAGATCCGCCGCGTTGACCCCCCCCTCGAGGTCAATTTCTTCCGAGTCCCTCAGATTTTTAGATTATGTACCCATGTTCATCGCATCATAACTTCATGTGTGTTGCTCTGTTTTGTGCATACGATATATCAAAATGTTCATCATGAGATGCTCTTCATTTTGTTCCATTGGCCATGCTTGTTTGAGTCCAGCTTGATGCCCTAATCATCATTGCAAGAGTGCTATATGATGTTAACTGTTGTCTGTTATCAGAACTTGTTGTTTTGTCATTTTTGTTGCATTTGATGTGTGCATCTTATGAACATGAGCTCTACATGTGTTTTGAACTACATCATGCTATCTTTACAGAGGTGCTTGTCTTCTATTTTTGTGATCTATGTGGTGACTATCACAAGCATGCAAAATAGCCTCCGTGATGTTGCTGATTTCTGTGACAGTCATTTCTGCTAAGTCTTGAGTCTGTTATATTTTGTTGCTATGTAAACCTGCTGCTACCATGAGTTCTATGCATAATATGGAGATGTTCACAAAGTATGTTTCGTTACACATGTTATGATCTATCCATCCATGCCTTTGTTTGTATTTATAGCCTGCTGTAGATTGTTGTAATCGTGCTCTCCACTTGCTAAATAATGTTGCTGTCAGCCTGTTAACATTAAGTTCATTATTGCCATGTGTTTTACTAGTGATCCATGCACCCTATGACCATGCTATTTCTATGCTTAGCTTCATATTTATGCCAATGTGATGTTGATCACCTTGTCATGCCATGTATAGCTCTGTGGTGAGTGGTTCAAGCTCACCAACATGCCTACTTATCGTTGTTTCTGTCATGAACTGTTATTTTCACTGTCTGAATCCGTCATATTACTTGCTATGTTTACATGGGTGCCATCATATCTTCTATGCCTTTTTGGCTCATGTTCAGTAAGGGAATTTTGTTCTATGCTTTGAGTAGAATCACGCCATACTTTCGTTTGCCATGATATATTCTTGTAGCATGTTGTTTCATAGCTCTGAACATTGCAACTTGATGTTATTTCTGGCATGCCCAGTGATTTTCTGCCAAGTCTGTGAACTGTTATTAGTTGCAATCTTGCCATGACCTTTTGAGCATGTTCTAGTGGTTTCTGGAGATAGCTCAGTGCTCATGTTTTGTCTTGCTTTACATGTACTTCATGTCCATGCCTTTTGTTCTCATGTTGTTGTGCTGTAGCATGTTGTTTTGATGCTTGCAAGATGCCTAGTTGCTGTTTTGGACAGATTGTTGTTATATCTTGTTTGGAGTGTGTGTGTTGCACCGTAGCTCCGTTTTGAGCATGCTCTATATGAAACTTGCTTAGTTTTGCATGTAGTTTCATATTACCTTGTTGCATACTAGTTTTGAGGTGTTTGCTTGATGTTTGGATGCATTTTGCATCAATGCCATGTTTAACTTGTTTTGCTCATATCTTCTAGGCTGTAACTCCGAATCTAATGAACTTTATATGTAACTTGACTAGAATTTCGTGTAGATCATTTTGGTGCATCTTAACTTGCTGTTTAACAACTTGAACATAAGGTTTATTCAGATCTGGACCAATTTCGAAATTTACATATGAGGACTTACCAGAATTGTTATATCTTGTTTCCGGCCTCATTTAAACTTGCTTTGATGTGTTGTTCTTGTATGCATCATCTCTTGCCATGAATAGCCTCATGTAGCCTTGTCATGCATCATACTTGGTTGAGCATCATGCATTGTTCATGTGTGGTGTGTTTACCATGTTGTGTGCTTCTTCTCGATAGTTCCCGTTTCGTTGCGATCGTGAGGATTCGTTCGTGTATGCTTGGTTCGTCTTCGTGGCTTCATCTTCTTCATGGACCCGTTCTTCTTCCTAGCGGGATTTCAGGCAAGATGACCGTCACCTTGGATCTCATTACTATTATTGCTATGCTAGTTGCTTCGTTCTATCGCTATGTTGCGTTACCTATCACTTGCTCTTCAAGCCTCCCAAATTCCCATGAACCTCTAACCTTTATCACCCTTCCTAGGAAACCGTTGTTTGGCTATGTTACCGCTTTGCTCAGCCCCTCTTATAGCGTTGCTAGTTGCAGGTGAAGATGAAGATTGCTCCTTGTTGGATTGTGTTATGTTGGGATATGACAATATCTCTTATTTAATTAATGCATCTATATACTTGGTAAAGGGTGGAAGGCTCGGCCTTATGCCTGGCGTTTTGTTCCACTCTTGCCGCCCTAGTTTCCGTCATACCGGTGTTATGTTCCTCGATTTTGCGTCCCTTACACGGTTGGGTGATTTATGGGACCCCCTTGACAGTTCGCTTTGAATAAAACTCTTCCAGCAAGGCCCAACCTTGGTTTTACATTTGCCTCATCTAGCCTTTTTCCCTTGGGAGTCGCGAATCCCGAGGGTCATCTTTATTTTAACCCCCCGGGCCAGTGCTTCTCTAAGTGTTGGTCCGAACCGGGCAACCTACGGGGCCACCTCGGGGCAACTTGAGGGCTGGTTTTACTCATAGCTTGACCTATCCGGTGTTGCCCTGAGAACGAGATATGTGCAGCTCCTATCGGGATGTCGGCGCACCGGGCGGCTTTGCTGGTCTTGTTTTACCATTGTCGAAATGTCTTGTAAAACGGGATTCCGAGACTGATCGGGTCTTCTCGGGAGAAGGAATATCCTTCGTTGACCGTGAGAGCTTATAATGGGCTAAGTTGGGACACCCCTGCAGGGTATTATCTTTCGAAAGCCGTGCCCGCGGTTATGTGGCAGATGGGAATTTGTTACTGTCCGGTTGTAGAGAACTTGACACTTGACTTAATTAAAATGCATCAACCGCGTGTGTAACCGTGATGGTCTCTTTTCGGCGGAGTCTGGGAAGTGAACATGGTCTTTGGGTTATGTTTGACGTAAGTAGGAGTTCAGGATCACTTCTTGATCATTACTAGTTGACGACCGTTCCGTTGCTTCTCTTCTCGCTCTTATTTGCGTATGTTAGCCACCATACTTGCTTAGTCGCTACTGCAACCTCACCACTTTACCCATTCCTTTCCCTTCAAGCTTTGCTAGTCTTGATACCCATGGTAATGGGATTGCTGAGTCCTCGTGGCTCACAGATTACTACAACATCAGTTGCAGGTACCGGTTTTGCGATGATCATGACGCGAGAGCGATGTTACTTGTTTTGGAGTTCTTCTGCTTCTTCTTCGATCACGGGATAGGTTCCAGGTCGGCAGCCTGGGCTAGCAGGGTGGATGCCCTTTGAGCTTCTGTTTGTGTTTCATCCGTAGTCGGATGTTGATCTTATGTATGATGTATTGATGTATTCTTGCGGCAGTTGTATGCTTTGTATGTATCCACATCTATTATGTAATGTTTGATGTAATGATATCCACCTTGCAAAAGCGTTTCAATATGCGGGTCTATCCTTGGTGGGATCGTCGAGTTCCTCTCGTATTGGGTCGCATATTGGGCGTGACAAGTTGGTATCAAAGCCTCGACCGACCCTAGGAGCCCCCTTGATTGATCTTGTAGTTTGGCCGTTGTCGAGTCTAGAAAAAACTTTTTCGGAGTCTAGTTATATCGGAGAGTAGGAATTCTTTTTTACTCCTCTGCCGCTTTGTCGCTCTGGTGAGAAATCTTGACGTAGGTGTTTTGAACTATTCCTCTTCCCCTTCAATTTTTTTTAGGATATCACGGTTAGTTTTCGTTCGTTGTCCATCCTCTTTTCAATCTGGCGCACCTCTCTTTGAGTGGTTTCGATCCTCGTCACCTTTTGCAAGATCAATCCTCAGCTCTTTTCAATCGATGTTGTTTCCCTATCCGAAGTTGTCCTGGTTTTTCCCACCCACCCACCCTTCTTCTTCTCAGAATCGGAGTCCATAATCGAGTATCCTTCCTACTCGTGCGAAGCCTTTGCATTATTTCAACCGGTGTTCTCTCTTCAAGTTATTCGCCGGTTCTCCCTTTCAAGTTGCCTTTATTTCCCGCCCTCCCACCCTCTTATTCCCGGAGCCTGAGTCTCTTTCGAGCATCAATTTAATTCGTGCGGAGTATCTTCAGTCTTTCCTCAGTTGTCTCAACCGGTGAATTCTCGCCTAGTTAATCATTGTCCGTCTCATTTCCTTTTCCGGTGGATCCAATTCAAGTTTTTCGGTGTTGATCGTATTCTTTTCCTTGACTGAAGTGTTTTCCCCTTGCTCGTTCCTCCTTTCGCCATTCTATTATCCCAGAGTGTTGAAGACATCTCAGATGATTCATGTTTGCATCCATTTAATTCGAGGTTATCACCTCATTCAAATATTTCAATCGTTCCGGTGCATAGTCTCTCCTTCAATCCTTATTCAACGGTATTTCCTTTTCAGTGGGCCCTAACCCACAGATCTTTTCCCAGGATCTTACCTGACTCTTCTAATTTCCCGGAGTTATTCTCAAATCCTTTTCGAAGTTTGATGTAAGTATGAATTTCATTAGTCAGATGCCTTTCCAAGATCGATTTCAAAATATTTTCATTGTTGGCTCAACCTCTTCGCTTTTCATTCTCCCGGAGTATATCAACAATGTTGGTGTTATTTCTCGTTGTCTTTCTCAACATTTGAAGACTGAAGTAGAATTTTCCTTAAATCTTGTCCATTCTCCCGGAAATTCGCGGTGCTAGCTCGATGGTTATCCTATCAAATTGTTACAAGTCGTGCAATTATTTTCACCCATCCGGAGTATCTCAGGAGTTGTTTTCCGTCTCAATTATCCGGAGGCCTCCATTTCAGAATATTTCTTCGTTCTAAGTTTTCAAATCCGTTCTTCGATTATTCTATATTCATGCCTTTTCGTTCGTCTCCATATTCTTCCGGTGCTTTACTCTTTAATCAGTTTGCGATCTCTTCATTCTCTTGTCTCTAGATTCCCTCAAGTATCTTCGTGCTTTTCTAATTCTTTCCGGTGATTCATTCTCTTTTCGTCATTCGTTTCAATTCCTACGGTGGCTCGTTCAAGATTCTTTCTGTTGTTATCATATCAATTCATTCATTCTTTCCAGCCCTACCGGTGGTTCATGAAGACTTTCTCAAGTTTTGCGCTATATCCCCCTTAATATTTCCAACGAGAATAAGTAGTATGCAAATCCATTGTTTCTCATCAATTTAATTGGTGGAGGATAAGCATAACGTAATCATTATTCTTCTTTCTTCAAGTGGTTTTATCTCTTCTTTTCGGAGATTGTTCATCTTATCACATTCTCGGTTCAAAGTATTTTCATCTTTTCTTTTCCGGAGTTCCAAGCTTCTCGCCGATTTCGTCACGAACCTCCATCCAAATCATCGCAAGGATTTAATATTATCCCTTTCATCCTTCAATTTTATCTCGTCATTCTTTTGTTACCGGAGGTCATCATGGTGGCTCGTCATGAATTAATTCATTCTTCAAGTGTTCATCAAGATTCTTGTAGGCGTAGCTCAAGTATCTTCCTCTTGCTTCTCAAAGTGCAATTAACTCTCCATATTCTTCTGAAGTGGAGTTTTGCATTTCCTCGTTCTTCTCAGCTTTTCAATCTTTTCCGCTTGTGGTAGGTTACCACCTCATAATTTTGAGATGTTGTCCATAAGTCCACAACAAGCTTATTCTTTTGTTGTTGAATTTCCAAAAAATCCGTTCAATGTTTTCCTTATAAGGATGCTCTCTATTTCATTCATGGTAGAAGTTGTCATCTTCGTCCCCGTTCTTCTCATTCCACTCTTTCAAGTCTTCCGGAGGTTTTGTGTTGTTCCTCAAGTCAAGTATCGTTCCATTTCTCAAGTTCATGTTCTATTCTTCCCTTGTTCAGCCGGAGTGCTGCATAAATTACTTCGTTATTATTTCTTTTCTATCTTGTCCTAACCAGAGTGGTTTCAAATTCAGCATTATTCCTTGAGATTTTGCTTCTTGTCTCATTCAACATTCCTCTTTCCTACTTGAGTGTTCTTCACTTTGTTCATCCTCACTGTTTTGTTCTTATTTCACCTCATCCCTTTTTCCTTCCGTCTCGGTCCTAAGATCTCGGGACGAGATCTCTTGTTAGTGCAGGAGAGTTGTAACGCGCCGGATCCGATGCGCCAGGTGTCCTCCAGTTATTCGCCGTTGTTGCCATGTCTTTTGCTTGCGTGTTGCATTTTGCCATGTCATCATCTGCATTTCATCTGCATGCTTTTCAAAACTTGCATCCGTTCGGGTTCCGCCGGTTCTCTTTGTTGTCCGTTCTGAGCCAGCCACTCTCGCACGCGCCCGCCACCCCTCTCAGACCTTGTTTCGTGAGCGGGATAAAAACATTCTCGGATGAGCCAAGATTTGCCCAGTGGCCTTGGTATATCACCGGTAGACCGCCCGTCAAATATCTTTCCATTTGGAGGTCGTTTGAGTCCCCAACGGTTAACCGCGTGCCCCGAAAACACCTCTCTCTTTGCAGCCCAGCACCCCTCCACTACAGACCACTAGCCCATCAAAACCCCTCCATGCTCTCGGTCATTCGATCACGATCATGTGGGCGAAAACCGCACCCCATTTGGACACTCCTAGCTCCTTCTACCTGTAAATATGTGATCCTCCCCGAAATCCCGCAGTCCAAACCCTAGCCACCTCCCCTCTCCGCGCCGGACATATCTGCCCGCGGCTTGACGAACCGCGCCGCCGCCCACGCCCAGTC
>NC_057814.1:355371072-355462707 GCF_018294505.1 Triticum aestivum
GCCCTTCCTCGCCGGGATCCGGCCGGATCCGGAGAGATCCGGCCCGGATCCGTCCGCCCCCGGACCTCCCCGACCTCTCCCTCGACTCCGGCAGCCGTCCCCTTCAGCTCCGGCGAGATTCCGGCGAGATCCGCCGCGTTGACTCCCCCCCCTCAAGGTCGATTTCTTCCAAATCCCTGAGATTTTTAGATTATGTACCCATGTTCATCCAATCATAACTTCATGTGTGCTGCTACGTTTTGTGCATATGATATACCAAAATGTTCATCGTGAGATGCACTTCATTTTGTTCCATTGTGCCATGCTTGTTTGAGTCCATCTTGATACCCGAATCATCGTTGCAGGAGTGCTATATGATGTTAACTGCTGTCTGTTATCAGAACTTGTTGTTGTCATTTTTGTTGCATTTGATATGTGCATCTTATGAACATGAGCTATACATGTGTTTTGAACTACATCATGCCATATTTACAGAGGTGCTTGTCTTGTATTTTTGTGATCTATGTGGTGACTATCACAAGCATGCAAAGTAGCCTCCATGATGTTGCTGATTTCTGTGACCGTCATTTCTGCCAAGTCTGAGTCTGTTATATTTTGTTGCTATGTAAACCTGCTGCTACCATGAGTTCTATGCATAATCTGGAGATGTTCACTAAGGATGTTTTCTTATACATGTCATGCTCTATCCATCCATACACTTGTTTGCATTTATAGCCTGCTGTAGCTTGTTGTCATCTTGTTCTAAACTTGCTAAATAATGTTGCTGTCAGCCTGTTAACATTAAGTTCATTATTTCCATGTGTTTTACTAGTGATACATGCACCCTATGACCATGCTATTGCGATGCTTAGCTTGATATTTATGTCATCTTAATTTTGATCACCTTGTCATGCTATGTATTGCTCTGTGGTGTGTGGTTCAAGCTCACCAAGATGCCTAGTTATCATTGTTTCTGCCATGAACTGTTATTTTCAGTCTGAATCTGTCGTATTACTTGCTATGTTTACATGGGTGCCATCATATCTTCTGTACATTTTTGGCTCATGTTCAGTAAGGGACTTTTGTTCTATGCTTTTATTAGAATCACGCCATACTTTTATTTGCCATGATATATTCCTGTAGCATGTTGTTTGATAGCTCTGAACATTGCAACCTGATGTTATTTCTGGCATGCCCAGTGATTTTCTGCTAATTCCGTGAACTGTTATTATTTGCAATCTTGCGATGACCTTTTGAGCATGTTCTAATGGTTTCTGGAGATATCTCAGTGCTCATGCTTTGTCGTGCTTTACCTGTACTTCACGTCCATGTCTTTTGTTCTCATGTTGTTGTGCTGTAGCATGTTGTTTTGATGCTTGCAACATGCCTAGTTGCTGTTTTGGACAGATTGTTATATCTTATTTGGAGTGTATGTGTTGCACCGTTGCTCCGTTTTGAGCATGCTCTATATGAAACTTGCTTAGTTTTGCATGTAGTTTCATATTATGTCGTGGAATTGTCACGGCAGATGTCCTCGTGAAAGGACTTAGTCGTGGAGCCATCGCAACTAGGAAGGTTAAAGGGGTTAAAGCGGGACAAAGGACACGAGGGTTATACTGGTTCGGCCCCTTACGGTGAAGGTAAACGGCTACTCCAGTTAAGGTAGAATTACTAGGGTTTCGATGACCAGGGAGCGAATCCGCTATGCCTGGCTACCGATTTGATGTTACCTCCCTTGAACCGCCGCTGGGTCGTCCCTTTATATACAGAGGTTAACGCCCAGCGGCTCTCAGAGTCCCCGCCGGCTCATAAACAGTGTCTGGCTCGGTCTCTTAACTATTCTTGCCTTACAATACAAGTCATGCCATTACGGCGGTTTATCACTACGGGCCTTAAGTCGCCTATGGGCTTTAGGCCCTTTACTGAACCGCCATCTTCAAGCTTGATATTGGGCTTCATATGATGAATCGCCATAACGTAACCCGGCCCCTCCTGGGCGGGTTACACTAGTAGTTATATCCCCAACATTAGGCCCCAGATTGATTTGAACTGGTTCATGTCAATCTTCAATACTTTAAGAAAAAACCTTCTGGCTTCTGTCTGTGCCAAAGTTATAACCCGCCGTGACGTCATCTTCTAGATTTTTGGGGACCCGCCATGACGTCATCTGCCATTAATGCACGTTTTGCCCAACGTATCTCAACGGATCCTTATCTTAATAACCGTCCCAAAAATCGAGGCGTCTCTGTCGTTGGATAATCATGTTTTTAGCCTCCTCGTATTTCGCGCCCACTTACCAGTCTTCCCTTATAAATAAGCACGACCAGGTCTTTTTCTCATTCTCCCCCTTTCTATCGTCTTCCTCCTCTCGACGCCTCAGAGCCCGAACTCCGCCGCCGCCGTCGACCTTCGCGTCTGCACCAGCCAAGGCCGCTGCATTAACCTGTTTTGACCAGAGAACTGCGACGCACCTCCACTGTTCAGCAGCTCCAGTAAGTATTCCTCTTCTCGGATGTCAGATCTGCATTAGGGTTTCCGTGTTCTTCTGTGTTCTTCGTAGTTCATCACGGTTTCTTTGTAGTTCTTCCACCGCGGTCTCCTTTGATCCAAAAGTAGTATAGAACTCATGCGGTAGTTGTTTTGCGTCCATTTTCAATACTAGCAGACCCCTTTTGCTTGTAAAAAGACCTCATTAGAGCTCACGAACTCATCTGTACCAGTTTTTAGATCTAGAATATTTTCTTTTCTAAACGACCGTTTGATCCAAAATAACAGCTGCAACCTGTGAAACTTGTTTGTGCGATACTTAGGCAAAAACTGTATCCATTAGCCATGGCGGCTCTTATCGCCGGCTTAAAGAGGCAATGCTCAATGAATAATCCTGATCACTCATAGTGGATTTAAATAACTTAATTGCTTATGATGCCCATGGCGGCTTAAACAATCTGACATAATTAGCCATATATCATTAGGCCCCTTCATAAGCCGCCATCTTGAATATGAATTGAAATATTTTCTCTGGCTTAAATTTGAGCCGGAAATTTTTACTTTGTCATAGGCTTCCATCTTCATAATGCCGCCCAAGGCTCCCAAAGCACCTGTCACATGCAACTGGGTTAGATCCACCATCACTGATAGCATTTTAAACGATTTTGTGAAGACCGGTTATCTACCGAAGAAAGAGGTCATGTCCTATCGTGCTCCTGATCCGTCAGAAGAAAAGCCTCAACCCAAGGATGGGGAAGCTGTCATTTTTACTGATCACATGAACCGGGGTTTTGCTCCACCCGACTCAAAAAATTTCAGAGACGTCTTGCACTTTTTTGACCTGCGACCTCAAGACATCGGACCCAATTCCGTGTCAAACATCTGCAATTTCCAAGTGTTCTGTGAGGTGTACCTTGGAGAAGAACCCAGCTTACTACTCTTTAGAGAGCTATTTTATCTAAACCGTCAAAACGAATGTGCCCATGGGCCTAGCTTGGAACTTGGCGGAATCTCAATTCAGCGACGGAGAGACTGTCTCTTCCCTTATGCCAAGCCGCCAAGTCACCCTAAAGATTGGAACCAGACATGGTTCTACTGTCAAGACACTTCTCCGGCTAATGAGAACCCTCTGCCCGGCTTTCGCACCCTGCGCCTGGAGTCAACTCACCCCTTACCAGAAAAAATATCTCTGGCTGAACGTCAAACACTTGCCCCACCATAAACAAGATCAAAGCTCTTCTGGGGAACGGCCTAAACGTCATTGACTTGGTCCGGGTTTGGATTGCCTGGCGGGTGATTCCTTTGAGCCGCCGCCCCTGCTTGATGTGCGATTACACGGGCCAGAAAACTAATCCTCTACGGCACAGCCCCGACGACTTACCTGAGGATGTTATCGATGATATGACCAAGTCTCTTCTGGACGAGAGCCTGTCAGATTGCGGGAAAGCGGGCTTAAGCCCTTTCTACAAGGCTAACCCAGCTCCAGCGGTAAACCATTAACTTGAGCATCTTACTTTCCACTTTGACAATTTCGTCTTTACTCAAAAACTCTTGCTATATTTTACAGGCTGATGATAAATTCTGGAAGGTCAAGTATGACCATGAGGCTGCAAAGAAAGCCTGAAAAACTAAGAAAGCCACGATGAAAGCCGCTGCCCGTAAGAAGGGGAACAAACCTAGCGCCTTCGATATGCTTCATCTGGACGATACCTCCGAGTCAGAGGTAGCTCTTGACTCTTTAGGCTCCTTTTTTAACCATCCTATTGACACTGATTATCAGCAGGAGGACACAGGTAACTATAATTTCCTCCGACTCCGAGCCTTTGCCGAGATAGAAAGTCCGAAGGGTAACCCAGAAAGTAAGATTTTCACATCCTTTAGCTTATCAAGATCCTCAATTTCTTTTGAAGCGACAGATTCACGAGAGTCGGAGGCAGACCTGGACCAGTAAAGATGCGGACCTCTCCTCCGGCTTACCCGATGTAACAAGGAAACTCCGGACTAAGGTTATCTCCGATTTATATTCTTTGTACCCTTTGGCGGGTTTCACTCGTCAACCACTCAATTCTTCTGACTCAAACTACCAGGGAACTTCACCTTCCTCCGGCGAATCAATGCAGTCCAGCATGCCGGCTTTCAAAACCGCTCTAGGGTAATGATAATCTGTTTATCTTGTGCTTATCTTACTCATGTTTTTGTACTAACCCTTTAATTTTCAGTCTACAAGTAAAGCCCAGCAAGAGGGCAAAGAGAAGTAAGCCGGCCGAAGAGCCGATCTTAGCTGAACCGGAACTCAGAACGGCTGCTCCTGATGCTTCCGCTCATGAGCCGCCGGCCGCACCAGCCCATGATGCTCCAATTCCCGCCACTGATCCGTCTGTCGAACAAGTTATGGAAGGTTCTGAGAACCCGGAGAACCCTAGCCCGGCCAAGGCGGATGATCCGGACGTTGAAATCACCCGGACTGACTTTGTTGAGCCGGGGAGACCTACCGTGCTGGCTAAGTGCTCCGCCAAGGAAGAACTTCTGGAACGCCGCAAAGCCAAGCTAGACATCACTGATTATGCTCAAGTGATTATTGGAGACATTGTCTCTGGTTATGTAAACCAAGTGCACAACAGCCGGGATCTGGAAATTGATATGGTAAAACAAATATACCAAAAATTTGAGGTATAAATCTCGTTGCTTATTCCTTAGTTATCCTTACTATGCCAGCCCCCAAGTCTATTACTTATGATGAAATATGTTGTAGACTTAACACCAGCTTAGTAATCACTGCAAGAAAACCAGCTTATCCGGTAGCGCCCAAGGGCCGGTTTAGACAGCATATTTGAACCGGTCCTCGCCGTGTTTTAACCAAGTACTTGAATAGCAATATGCATTAGCCCCCAAGTGCCAAGTACTTTTGCCTGCAAAGTGCTTGGGACTTATTTCCATGAACCGCCACTGTAAATAGAGTTCTTCAGCATACATTAGCCCCAAGTGCCAAGTATCTTTGCTTGCAAAGTGCTTGGGACTTAATGTTGCATTATGATAACCCTAACTGTAACCCGGAATTTATACAGGCCGCCATCAATCAATTTGAATCGGAGATCTCTGAACTGAAGACTCGCTTGAAAACTCAAGAGAGTGAGACCCAAAAGGCCAATTCCAAGTTTGAATTTAGTGTATCCGAACAAGAAAAACTGAAAAAGAAGTTTGAAGCCGAGAGAAAAGCCTAGGCTGATGAAAAGGTTGTTTTGCTCCACCGGGCTGAACAAGCGGAGGCCACTCTTGCAGAAACAACCGCCGAGTTATCCGGCTGAAAACGCCATGTATCTCAGATGGTCTCAGCAATCTTTGGTAAGTTACTCTGTAAGTGTTAGCTAGCTTAAATTTTTTTCAACCAGCATCTCGATTGTCATCAGCTCACCTGAACTTGTAATGCAGGCCCCAGGAGTTCCAATCTCAACCAAAGCATGCTGACAAAGTTGAAGGCCGTTTATACCCTGGTGGAACAACTCTACACCGGGTCACAACGTGCCTTAGCCGTCGTGGCTCTGTCAAATGAAGTTCCCACTCGTCTGGCGGATGTGCTAAGGCGGCTTGCTGTGCTACCTCAACGATTCCTGGAATTGAGACAAGCTTCTGCAAGAGCCGGAGCCATAGCCGCTTTAAGCCGGGCCAAGGCGTGGCCACTGGAGCTAGACCCGGCCGACATCGCCCTTGCGTATCCCAGTTTGAAGGAGGACGGCACCCCATTTAACCAGAAGGATTTCACCGCTTGCGTGAAGGACATACGCCCTGTGGCCACTCTGATCAGTAATGACACAAATCTTACCAAATACCAACCGGGTTATGACGCCGAGAATCAGAGAATTCCAACACCACATTATGAAGTAATCAGCCGGATCCCTCCAACTCGTAAGCATACCTTCGCCCCTGAAGTTGATCCGGCCGGGTTAATTGATGATGAAGCTGAATTTGAAGCCTTGAGTGGCATTGACTGGAAATCATCAACCTTCCAGGACAGGGAAACAGTCGGAGGAGCGGAAAGGGATGAACCGGAAGCCTCAGGCCCAAAACACCTTTAATCCTTCAAGCGGCTCATGTTTACGTCTTGATGAAAACAATGCTTCATTATTTGGACTCGGGGAGTCATGTAATAGGGTAGAAAAAACGCTTAATTTTGTCATGCCATCGCGCACTTGTGTGGCGCTCAACACTTCTTAAGCCGCCCTCTTATATTCCCCCGGTTTATGCTTGATCCTCTGCTTTCCTTACGTCTAAAGAGCTGCTTGAAATTATCCTGCATATAGAACAAATCACAAGTCCCTTGGCGGCTTACCGCATGGAGGGTCATATATCTTACATATAACCCGGAGTATGAATCAAAATCATAAAAAAACGGTTCCCAATCATACCTGTGATCCTTCGATTACACTGCCGGTTTATGTGACCCAAAAAAATGAGGGTGAGAACCCAACTCTGTAATATGATGTTTATTATGTGCGATCAACTTTATTGATCAGGGCTAAGCCGGTGGAATAGAAACCACCCTTGAACACTTTAGACATGATCAAAAGAATTTCAAATAAAATCCAAAAAATTGGTTGCAAAAAGAGACTTAAAAAATTTGGAGGCTTCTGATTCGAATACGACCAGAAAACCGTCCCAAAGGGGTTAAGCTATGATTCGAATACGATCATATAGCCCCTAGTGGCTTTGGCGTTGCCGATCAAGAGGGTACTGACAGCTATGTCCTCTTTGGTTCGAATACGACCTATGTTTGAACAGGAAGCCCCCAAATGACTTTGAGAGTTGTTTAACGACGCTGATTCGAATACGATCCACGTCGGTTCCCAAAGGGGGTTGAGCTATGATTCAAATATGATCAAGAAGCTCCCAAGTGAGCTCGGCAGTGTGCCGATCAAAAGGGTATCGACAGCTATGTTCTCTTTGGTTCGAATACGACCTATGTTTGAACAGGAAGCCCCCAAGTGATCATAATATTAACGGCTAGATTCGAATACGATCATACACCGGATCAGCCCCCAAGTGATCATGTGAGGTCACAATGAAAATAACAATGACACATTTACCTTTGGGGGGAAAAGGACAGAGGTCCTGCCTTATTATTTATCATAATATATACATGGTTACAGAAATATGTACATTATGAGAGCCGGTGGCTCAAGTGTAATAAGGCCGAAGATGAACGATATTCCACGGCCGGCGGGTCTCCTCCTCTGACTTACGTGAATCTTTGTGTTCTCTAACATCCATGAGGTAGTATGACCCGTTGTGCAAGTTCTTGCTGACCACAAAGGGCCCTTCCCAAGGTGGGGATAACTTGTGTGCATCTGTTTGATCCTGGATGAGCCGGAGCACCAAGTCACCTTCCTGAAAGGTTCTGGACTTAACCCGGCGGCTATGATAGCGGCGCATGTCTTGTTGGTAAATCACCGAGCGAGCTGCTGCTACGTCACGCTGTTCGTCCAACAAGTCAAGAGCATCCTGACGTGCTTGTTCATTGTCCGCCTCAACATAAGCCGCCACACGAGGCGAGTCATAACGGATGTCGCTAGGGAGAACCTCCTCGGATCCTGTTGAGGATATAGACCTTGGAGTCACCCGCCAGGAGGGCCGGGTTACTTGTAGGGTCATTGCCAGAAGCCCGGAGCCAAGTTCCAAGATAATGGGCCAGAGATGGGCTGAGACCCGGATATGGCTTAAAGCCCGTAGTACAATCTTTATTGTTATAGGAGAACTTGTAGTATAAGGCAAGTATTGTTTAGAGTCCGAGCCGGACACTCTTATGAGCCGGCCGGGACTCTAAGGGCCGCTGGGTGTCAACCTCCCTATATAAAGGGACGACCCGACAGCGGTTTAGGGGCGACAACAATCTGATCGAGAGCCGGGCAAAGCTGTTTAGCTCCCTGGTTATCGAAACCCTGATTAATATCACCTCAACTGGACGTAGGTTTTTACCTTCACCGTAAGGGGCCGAACCAGTATAAACCCTCGTGTTCCTTGTCCCACTTAACCCCTTCAAGCTTCCTAATTGCGATGGCTCCACGACTAAGTCCTAACTCGAGGACATCTGCCGTGACAATTCCACGACAGTTGGCGCCCACCGTGGGGCTGGCGCATGGTGGATTTGAGTTCTTGAAGGGCAGCTTCGAAGGGCTCAAGGGATACGCTGTGGGCCGGATGACCAAGAGTCGTCGCGGCAAGCTCTACATCGACGATGCGGACTGGGGCCCCAACGCCGGCTCAGTGGAGTACGGGTACCGGGTCCCCTTCGGTGGAATTCATGTCTTCATCGGCAAGATTGGTGAGCCGGGCCCCGAGCCGGATCCCCGCGCCGATCTCATCGAAACGGCTCAGCGCGCACGACCCGCCCGGGCCCGGCCTGCCTTAAGGCGCGCTTTTGTGGGATGCATCCACGGAGGGCCCTCTGATCCATTCGGGTCTGGTGATGAGGCGGCCGCCGGCTCTGATGGCGAGTCGGCCGCTGATGAGTCAAACTCGTTGTACCAACTTCAAGATGGCAGGCTCATGAGTTATTCCGATGGCAACTGTATTCCGGACCTTTTTGAGCCGCCAAGTCAGGTCGGAGTTTTTATGGCTGGTGCACAGCCTGTTCAGAACCCCGCTGCCGGATCGGAAAACCCGGTGCCTTCCCCGGCTCAGGTGCTGATGGATCTCACGGATAAGATGACGGCCCTGTTAACCGCCACGGTCGACCCGGCGGATCAAGTTCAGCATGATGTGGCGGTGGCACAGCTAAAATTGGATCTGATAAAAGCTAAAGAGGACCTTGCAGCGGAAGGGATCAGGCTGGCTACGGAGCGGGCGGCTCTCGATGCCCAGACCCAGCTGATTCAGGCGCAGTCCTTCCAACTCACGATGGATCAGAACACAGCCAATGAGGTCATGAGAAGGAGGCATCAAAAGGCTCAATCTCGACTCCCGCCGGTCTACGATCCGCGCAACCTCTTCAACACGCCAGGTGCAGGGTCTAGTCACCCGCCAGGGGTTGTAGCACCCGGGTCTGGACCCCTTATTCAACCACGAGTGATGGGGCCTCCCCAGGGGCCCCCTGCCCCGCCTCAATATGTGCCAATACCCCCGGGCCATTATAATAACCCGCTGGAGAACATGGTCGCCGCGGCGGCACGGCTGGCGGCTCTGCCCGTTGATGGCGACTCTCCGACGGCTATTGAGACCCGCCGGGTCAGAGAACTCCTTCATACAGCACTGGCGCAACAAGAGGCGTACTCCTACAGCCGAGATAGGATCCACTCAACCCCTCGTCCAGGGCAGAGCCCGAGTTACAGCCGGCACATGGTCTCGGCGACCGGCTCAAGTAATGTCCGACGCCATGACCCGCCCCCTGGTCATGGCCCGGCTCATAATGGAGCCTTCTACGTAGCAGACAAAGCACGCCAGGAGGCGGAGCAGGCGCCTCAATTGACGGCTTACCAGACCCCCCCGGCTTATCCGACAACGTCCGTTGATGCGGGTATCCCTACCAGAACCGGGGGTGTCCCTTGTTTGGTGCCAGCTATCCGTAATGAACGTCTACCCAAGGACTTCAAAGGACCTAGGAAGGTGCCTAACTATACAGCAGACTTACAGCCTGCAGCCTGGATTGAGAGTTATGAGATGGCTATGGAATTACTGGAAGTCAGTGAGGCGGCCATGGCCAAATATTTCACCATGATGTTAGATGGAACTGCCCGCACGTGGTTGAAAGGGTTACCGCCGAACTCCATTGGGTCTTGGGCTGAGCTGAAAGCCCGGTTCATTCAAAACTTCAAAGATACCTGCAGGCAATCTATGTCAATCGTGGATCTGACTAACTGTAAGCAGCAGGAGGGTGAATCCACGACCCATTGGGTTCGCCGGGTCAAGGAGATCATACATTCATCGGATAAGATGGATGCCGGCTCTGCAGTCTTAATGTTGGAACAAAACTGTTGCTTTGTGCCCCTAAAGATGAAACTCGGGCGGCTTAAGCGTGACTGTACTGATATGGGTACACTGATGGCGGCTCTTGTCAAGTACGCCGATTCCGATGGTACCAAGGATCCCCCTTCAGATAATGAAAGGACAGGGAAGGGAAAGAAGAACGGCAACGGCAAGGGTCCTCAGTTTAGCCCGGGGAACCAAGGAGGAGGCAAGCGCAAGGCCGATGGCAGCCTAGGGTTTGTAGCCAGCACCAACTCTCAAGGTAATAACCAGCGACGTAAGGGGAGGCCCCCTCCCCGAGGCGGCGGGTCAGGACCTTCTCTGGAGCAGCTGTTGAATGAACCTTGTCCGAGACACGGTTCTAGAGAGAAGCCAGCGACTCATCTGTGGAAGGATTGTGCTATCATGAAGGCCTTTAAAAACTACAATGGTCCGGGTGGCGGCTCAGGCGCTGGCGGCTTTCATGGCCCGGGCGGCGGGTCAAATTCCGGTCCTCAGAACGGTCAAGGGGGCTTTAATCAACAGTCTGGTCAGGGTCATCAACAGCAGCAGGGGGGTTATCAGACCAACCCAAAGCAGCTTAGCGGTGGACAGTATCACGTGTTCACCACTAGTTTGTGCAAACGAGACGAGAAGCTTCACAGGAGGGCTGTTAACGCTGTTGAGCCAGCGGTTCCACGCTACTTACGGTGGTCTGAGCAGCCCATAGTGTGGAGTAGGGAGGATCACCCTCCCCGGGTGGATAACCCGGGCCACCTGGCCTTAGTGGTGGCTCCTCAGGTGGGAGGCTATAAGTTCACAAAGGTACTCATGGATGGAGGCAACAGCATCAACATCCTTTATTATGAGACTTTCCGTCGTATGGGGCTAGTCGATAAGAACCTCAGCCAGTCAAATACTATCTTCCATGGTGTGGTACCCGGTAAATCGGCTTATCCAGTCAGCAAGATCGAACTGGAAGTGGCTTTTGGTGACGAGAACAACTACAGGGTGGAGAAGTTGACCTTTGAGGTGGTCAAGATAAGAAGTCCATACCATGCCATATTTGGACGGCCGGCTTACGCCAAGTTCATGGCACGGCCGTGTTATGTGTATTTACAGCTCAAGATGCCGGGTCACAACGGGACCATTACGGTTCACGGCAGCCGGAAAGTGGCTCTAGAGTGTGAGGAAGGTGACGCAGCTTATGCGGAGTCTGTTTGTGCCACAGAAGAGTTGAAATCTTATAAAGACAATGTTGACCCAACAGATATGACCTCTCTGAAAAAGCCAACCACGGAGAATGAACCAGCAATGAAGTTTAAATCGGCTGATGAGACTAAACTTGTTGATTTTGTTCCAGGTGACTCGTCTCAGCAGTTCAGCATCAGTGCAAATCTGGACCCGAAATAGGAAAGCGCGCTCATCGAGTTCATCCGTGAGAATAGGGACATCTTCGCGTGGAAACCTTCTGACATGCCAGGTGTACCTAGAGAACTCGCTGAGCACACTCTCAATGTTGATCCAAAATTTAAGCCGGTCAAACAGTTCCTTCGACGGTTTAACGAAGAGAGGCGGAAAGCTATTGGTGAAGAAGTGGCCCGGCTCTTGGCGGCCGGGTTCATTGTTGAGGTTTTTCACCTAGAGTGGTTGGCTAACCCGGTGCTCGTACTTAAGAAGAACGGCACCTGGCGGATGTGTGTGGACTACACGGACTTGAACAAGGCGTGTCCGGCTGATCCTTTTGCTCTCCCCCGTATTGATCAAATCATTGATGCTACGGCAGGTTGTGCACGCTTAAGTTTCTTGGATGCCTATTCCGGGTATCATCAGATTAAGATGGCAGTTAAGGACCAGTAGAAGACGGCGTTCATCACTCCCTTTGGAGCCTTCTGCTATGTGTCTATGCCCTTTGGGCTCAAGTGTGCGCAAGCGACTTACTAGCGTTGTGTACAGAATTGTCTCCATAAACAGATCGGGCGCAATGTTCACGCTTACGTGGACGATATTGTGGTTAAGTCCATCAAGGAGGAAATCCTAATAGATGACTTAAGGGAAACCTTCGATAATCTCCGGGTCTACAAGATGATGCTTAACCCGGCCAAATGTGTTTTTGGTGTTCCTGCGGGCAAGCTATTGGGCTTCTTGGTTTCTGACAGAGGAATTGAGGCTAACCCGGAGAAGATCAAAGCTATCACCTCCCTAGCTAAGCCGGCATGTATAAATGATGTTCAGCGTTTGGCGGGTCGCATCGCTGCTTTAAGCCGGTTCATAAGCCGCTTGGGTGAGAAGGCTATGCCCTTATATCAGTTGATGAAGAAAACTGATAACTTTGTCTGGAATGACGCAGCTAATACCGCCTTTGAGGATTTGAAAAAGCAACTGGCAGAGCCTCCCGTCCTTGCTGCTCCGGTTGATAAGGAGCCCTTGCTACTGTATGTGGCGGCAAACACACTAGCCGTCAGTGTGGCTATGGTGGTGGAGCGTAAGGAGACGGGTAAGGAGCATCCGGTTCAGCGGCCGGTTTATTATGTCAGTGAGGTGCTTATTGAGTCCAAGCAGCGATACCCGCACTGGCAGAAGCTTGTATATGGTGTGTTCATGGCGAGCCGGAAACTCAAGCATTATTTTCAGGGTCATCCCATCACTGTGGTCAGTTCTGCCCCTCTTGGGGATATTATCCAGAACAGAGAGGCTACAGGGAGAATTGCCAAGTGGGCTATTGAACTTGGGCCTCATGGCCTCAAATATGTGCCACGCACTGCTGTTAAATCCCAGGCTTTGGTGGATTTTATTAATGATTGGACAGAGTCGCAAGTGCCTGAGCAAAAGCCGGATAACACTTATTGGACTATTCACTTTGATGGGTCCAGGCAGCTGGAGGGCTCGGGGGCCGGTGTTGTATTGGCTTCCCCTAGGGGTGACAAGTTCCAGTATGTGCTACAATTGATGTTTCCTTGCACTAACAATGCGGCTGAATACGAGGCTCTACTCCACGGTCTTCGGGTGGCTAAGGAGATGAGCTTAAGCCGGGTACGGTGCTTTGGGGATTCAGATTTGGTGGTTCAACAAGTATCAGGCACCTGGGATTCTAAGGATCCCCTCATGGCAGCTTATCGCCGCGAGGTTGATGCCATTGCTGGGCACTTTCAGGGATATCAAGTGGAGCACATTGATCGCAGGAAGAACGAGGCGGCTGATGCTTTAAGCCGGCTCGGCTCTCAGTGAAAGCCGGTGCCGCCTAACACTTTCCTGGATGTCCTATATAACCCTTCGGTTAAGTTGCCCACAGAGGAGGACTTGGCTATCCCTGACCCGGAAGCACGACTGGTGGCAGCTCTTCATGTCATACCAGACTAGACAATGCCGTACCTGGTTTATATAACCCAGGGAGAGTTGCCTGAGGATGAAACTTTGGCCAGGCAAATAGCCCGGCGGGCCAAGTCAATGATTGTTATCAACGGCGAGTTGCATCATCGCAGTGTTTCAGGGGCATTTCAGCGTTGTATTTCCCCTGAGGAAGGTCAAGAGATCTTGCGCGAGATCCATGAAGGGGATGGCGGCCATCATGTCGGCTCAAAATCCGTTGTGGCCAAAGCTTTCCGTCATGGTTTTTATTGGTTGACGGCTCACGCTGATGCAGAGGACTTGGTCAGTAAGTGTGATGGTTGCCAGAGGTTCTCACGACGGGCTCATGTGCCGGCTCAGGAATTGAGGATGATCCCGATCACTTGGCCCTTTGCGGTCTGGGGGCTTGATATGGTCGGGCCTTTTAAACGGTCCAAGGATAAGAAGACCCACCTCTTGGTGGCAGTTGACAAATTCACGAAGTGGGTGGAAGCTGAGCTAGTTAGCAAGTGTGCAGCCACGGCGGTTCAATTTATAAAAAAGGTGATCTTCCGCTTCGGTTTTCCGCACAGCATCATAACGAACAATGGCACTAATCTGTCCAAAGGCGCTATGGAGGAGTTTTGTCAACGAGAGCATATCCAGCTTGATGTTTCTTCAGTGGCTCATCCCCGGTCCAATGGTCAAGCTGAGAGAGCTAACCAGGAGATTCTGAAGGGCATCAAACCCCGGCTTTTGGTCCCTTTGCAACGGACGCCGGGTTGTTGGGTGGAGGAGTTGCCCTCCGTCTTATGGAGCATCAACACTACTCCTAACAGGTCTACTGGCTTCACGCCTTTCTTCATGGTTTATGGGGCCGAAGCGGTCCTCCCTAGCGACATCCGTCACGATTCACCTCGTGTGGCGGCTTATGTTGAAACGGACAATGAACAGGCGCGCCAAGTTGCTCTGGACTTGTTGGATGAACAGCGTGATGTGGCAGCAGCCCGTTCAGCGATTTACCAACAAGACCTGCGCCGTTATCATAGCCGCCGGGTCAAATCCCGGGTCTTCCAGGAAGGCGACCTTGTGCTCCGGCTCATCCAGGATCAAGCAGATGCACACAAATTATCCCCACCTTGGGAAGGGCCCTTTGTGGTCAGTAAGAACTTGCACAACGGGTCATATTACCTCATTGATGTTCGGGAGCGTAAAGATTCACGTAAATCTGAGGAGGAGACCCGTCGGCCATGGAATATCGCTCAGCTTCGGCCTTATTACACTTGAGCTACCGGCTCTTGTGGTGTACATATTTATCTCAGACATATATGTATTATGATAAGCAATAAAGCAGGACCTCTGTCCTTTTTTCTCCTCCAAATATACGTGTCATACTAATTTGAAAGGAGGATCCGACTTATGATCGCATTCGAGTCTAGCCGTAAGCAGTAAGATCACTTGGGGGCTTCCTGTTCAAACATGGGTCGTATTCGAACCAAAGAGAACATAGCTGTCGATACCCATTTGATTGGCAAAATGCCGAGCTCATTGGGAGGTTGCCTTTGGTCACATTTGAATCATAGTGTAACCCCTCTGAGAACCGACGTGGATCGTATTCGAATCAGCGTCGTTAAACAATTTTCAGAATCACTTGGGGGCTTCCTGTTCAAACATGGGTCGTATTCGAACCCAAGAGAACATAGCTGTCGGTACCCTCTTGATTGACATCGCCGCACCCATTGGGGGCTATATGATCGTATCCGAATCTTGGCTTAACCCCTTTCGGGCCGGGTCTCTGGTCGTATTCGAACTGGAAGCCCCTAAGTTCTGATTTATCACAAAGTCTACTCTGATTATGACAAAGTGTGCATGGCCGGATTTCGCTTGCCGGCTTAATTTTGGATTTATCTTGATAATTGAACATCATGGATGTCATCAAGACAAGTCAATTAGAGTTAAGATACCAACCGTGCTACCCGGATTATTTAATCCGGAAGTATGTTACAGGCCGTTAAGTGTGTTATCATGGCTATGTTCAGAGTGTCACTAAGGACCAGTCCTTTTTTTTGAGTCATATTCCGGGTTATCCATCTCAAACACCTGATTCTCAGGGTGGTAAGCCGCCTTGAGACTTGTGATTTGCCTTTCTATGCAGATACTTAACGGCACCTGTTAAGGTTGAGAAGGACAAAGGGATAATTATGACCCGGAGGAACACCAAAAGGATAACATTAAGGGATTGCAGCATTCATTACATGCACGATGGCACGGCAGAGATAAATTGTTGCACCTATTATATTACAAAATTCACCAAGTCTCAAGGACGGAGCGTTGTTCGGTGAATCGCCAGCCGCTTTATGACGCTTGTTGAGTTGAAGTCCCCGGCTCGTCTTCTGCTCCGGCTGATCCCAAGACTTCGAAGGTTGACGACTTCCAGTCGATGCCGCCGAGAGCCTCGAACTGGGCTTCTTCGTCAATTAACCCGGCCGGGTCAATTTCGGGGGCGAAGGTGTGCTGGCGAGCCGGAGGAATCAGACTGAGAGCTTCATAGCGAGGGGTTGGAATTCTCTGATTCTCCGCGTTGTACCCCGGCTGATACTTGGTTAAGTCGGTGTCGTTCCCGATGATGGTGGCCACCGGGCGTACAGCCTTCACACATGCCGCGAAATCCTTCTGGTCGAAGGCTGAGCCGTCTTCCTTCAGGCTCGGGTAACCCAGGGCGATGTCTGCCGGGTCTAGCTCCGGCAGGAATGCCTTGGCCCGGCTCAGCGCGGCAATTGCTCCGGATCTTGCGGAGGCTCGGCGTAGCTCCTGGATCCGTTGTGGCAGAACAGCAAGCCGGCGCAGGACTTCGGCCAGATGGGTTGGCACCTCATTGGATAGGGCCACCACAGCTAAGGCGCGCTGTGACCCGGTGTAGAGTTGTTCCACCAGGGTGTACACGGCCTTTAACTTGGTGACCACGCTCTGGTTCAGGTTGGCACTCCTGGGACCTGTTTAAATAAAGATCAGGTAAGCCGGTGACAAGGATGAATTATAACATATACAGACTTGATGAAAGCCGGCGAGGTGACTTACCAAAGATAGCAGCCACCATCTGGGAAACCTGGCGCTTTAGGCTGGAGAGCTCAGCGGTTTTTTCATTGAGGGCCTTCTCCGCCTGTTCTGCCCGGGTCACCAGTGCGGCTTTCTCCTCAGCCCAGGCCTTCCGCTCAGCGTCGAATTCAGTCTTCAACTTCTCCTGAGCGGCGATGCTGGAGACAAACTTGGCGTTCGCCTTCCGGGTCTCCATCTCTTGAGTTTTTAACCGGTTCTTGAGACTCGCAAGGTCCGACTCAAATTTCTTGCCAGTAGCCTGCATATATTTCCGGGTTATTAAACAGTCATTATATAAGTCCCAAGCACTTTCCAAGCAAAGACACTTGGCACTTGGGGGCTAATGCATGTTGAACGTGTCTACATACTGCCGGTTCAATTAAGTAAGCCGGACTCTAAGTCTACAACATATTCCAAGTATAAGTCATAGACTTGGGGGCTAGCATGACAAGGATCACTATGCGGAAAGTAAGAAGACAGCAGAAGGTTACCTCAGACTTTTGATGGATCTGGTTGACCATGGCGATCTCGGCGTCCCGGCTCTTGTGAACCTGGCTGATGTAGCTAGAAACAAGCTCTCCAATGCTCAAATCGGTGTAGCCCGAGAGATCCAGATTCACCCGGAGGGGTTGCAGCAGCTCCCTCTTTGCGGAGCATTGGGCCAGTGCGGTCGGCCTCCCCGGCTCAACATACTCCGTCCGGGTAATTACCACGTCCGGGTCGTTAGCCGGTGGGGTTGAGCCGGCGGCCTCCGGATTAGCTGACGCTTCGGTCGTTGTCTTGGTGGTCGGGGCAGGGGCTTCAGGCGCCGTATCCATGGGAATGGTGGCTTCGGAGGCGGTTGGCGGCTCTTGAGCCGTCGTCTCCGGCTCCGGCAAGTCTGGCACTCCGGCTGACCTGGTCTTCTTTGCTCCTTTGGTGAGCTTTGCTTGGGCACTGAAACGACAGAAGTGTTAGGCATACAAAGAGTAAATACAGACAGATAATGTAAGGTGATTGTTATTACCCGGGTGCAGTCTTGAAGGCCGGCAGACTTGACTGCATGGAGTCACCCGAAGAGGGGGAGGTCTCCTGGTAATTGGAGTCAGAAGAATTAAGTGGTTGACGGATAACACCCGCCAACGGATGAAAAGGGTACAAGTGAGAAAAGACCTCGGTGCGACGCTTCCTTGTCGCGTCGGGTAACCCGGCGGAGAGGTCGGTGTCCTTGCGGGCCCGGGTGAGACGCCAGCTTTTGTGAACCTGCTGCTTCAAAAGAAATTGAGGGTCTTGATGAGCTAATGGATGAGAAAAGCTTACTTTCCGGGTTACCCTTCGGACTTTCAGCTGTGGCAAAGGCTCCGAGTCGGAGGAGAGTAATGTTACCTCTTCAATCACCGGGTTACTGGCGCCGGTGTCATCCTGTCAATAAACAAAATGATGGTAAAGTGGACAGCAGCAAACAACAAATATGGCAAGAGTTTAAAGGTTTAAGGGTTACCTCTGACTCGGAGCTATCGCTTAATTGCAGCAGCTCCGAAGCAGTGGGTCTGCTTCCCTTTTTGCGAGGGGCGGCTCTCTTGGCGGCTTTCTTCGCCTTCCTGGCCTTCTTGGCCGCCTCATGGTCATACTTGACCCGCCAGAATTTATCATCAGCCTGAGAAATACAGTAATGAATTCTTAGCAAGATGGCATGTAAAAGAAGTTGAAAGGTTAAAGGTCAGCGGTTTACCGCAGGGGCCGGATTGGTCTTGCAGAACGGGGCTAGCCCGGTCCTTCCACAGTCTGCCAGGCTCTCGTTTAACAGAGCCTTGGTCTCTTCTTTAGCAACGTCTTCTGGAAGATCATTGCAACTGTGTCTCTGCGGGTCATCCTTTCGCCCGGTGTACTCACACATTAAGCCGGGGCGGCGGCTCAATGGGATCACCCGCCATGAGATCCAGACCCGGACCAGGTCTATTCCGTTCAGACAGTTGCCTAGCAGGGCCTTGATCTTGTTGATCGTTGGAAGCAGAGGCTGGCGTTCTGCGGCAGTCAGTTTGTCGGATAATGGATGAGTTGGCTCCAGGCGCGTTGGGCGAAAGCCGGGCAGCGGGCTCTCATCAGCCGGGGACGTGTCTTGGCAGTAGAACCAAGTCATGTTCCAGTCCTTGGGGTGACTTGGCGGTTCTGCGTAAGGAAATAGACAGTCCCTGCGCCGTTGGATGGAGATGCCGCCTAGCTCTAGACTTGGACCGTTTGCGCACTCATTTTGGCGGTTCAAATAAAACAGCTCTCTGAAGAGCAGCAGACTCGGCTCTTCTCCAAGATATACTTCACAAAAAACTTGGAAGTTGCAGATGTTGGATATGGAATTGGGTCCTATATCCTGAGGCCGAAGGTCAAAGAAGTTGAGCACGTCCCGGAAGAATTTTGAGCCGGGCGGTGCGAAGCCCCGGCTCATATGGTCTGCAAAGATCACTACCTCCCCGTCCCTTGGCTGTGGTCTTTCTTCTGACGGATCAGGGGCACGGTAGGACATCACTTCCTTCTTGGGCAGATATCCGGACTTAACAAAGTTGGCCAGGGTCTCATCAGTGACGTTGGATTTCATCCAGTTGCAAGTGATGGGAGTCTTGGGAGGCATGGTGACGGTTGGTGGTCTATGAGGAAGAGAAAAGTGTCTGGGTTAATTATAAGCCGGGGATTATCATTCAAACTACAGTGACGACTTATGAAGGGAACTAATGATATATATTGATACGATGAGTTATCTAAGCCGTCGGAGTTTTCAGGATAAGTTGGTCATCTACGGCTTACTGCAGTTAAGTCGGAGGATTCTACGGAGCATGGTTCTCTTTAAACCGGAAAGTTCTACGACGCGTGTTTTCTTTAAGTCGGAAGCATAAGCCGCCAAGATTCAAGGGTTGCAGTTTTTACTAAGTATGGTAAAATGGATTTCACATATTGCAGTAACTTTTTCGGATCAAAATGGTCGGGCGAGGTGAAAATTTTCTAGACCTAAAAAACAGAGGCAGAAGAAGTTCTTGAGGTTGAACACAGTTCTTATGCAGTAAAAAGAGGGTTTTCTTATAGATGAAATGGGTCTCAAACCTCTACCGCAGTGGTTCTACGCGAGGTTAAAGATCAACTAACTACAGTGGCAACAAGAACTACCGAGTTTGTGGGCAATGGTGATGAACACGAAGAACTGAAACAACCCTACCGCAGATCTGTTCTAGCAAGGCAGAGGAGTCTCACCGGAGTTGGAAGGAGCGGAGGTCGCCACCGTGAGTCTGGTCCGAATCAGGATGATGCAGCGGCCGGGTTGATGAAGACCAGGGGCGCGACGGCGGCGGCAGTGGCGGACCTCGAGCAAAGGAGCAACGGCGCGAGGAGGAAGAGGGAGAGCGTGAGGAGAAAGTGCTGGGCCGGCCTATTTATAAGGCAAGTCATAAGTGGGTGCGATATTCAAGGAGACCACGGCGTGGTTATCTCCCCCTCACGGCGCCTCGATTTTCGGAAAGACAGTAACAGCAGAGATCCGTTGCGGATCTGGCGGAGTAAAAAACGGACTTAATGGAGGATGACGTCACGGCGGATTATCCGGAGTCCGGAGAATGATGTCACACCGGGTTATGGCCTTCACACGAACGGTAAGCCGGAGATTTTTTCTGTCGGCGGAGTTGAAGATTGACACGAGCCGGCTCAAGTCAATCTGGGGCCTAATGTTGAGGATATAGACCTTGGAGTCACCCGCCACGAGGGCCGGGTTACTTGTAGGGTCATTGCCAGAAGCCCGGAGCCAAGTTCCAAGATAATGGGCCAGAGATGGGCTGAGACCCGGATATGGCTTAAAACCCGTAGTACAATCTTTATTGTTATAGGAGAACTTGTAGTATAAGGCAAGTATTGTTTAGAGTCCGAGCCGGACACTCTTATGAGCCGGCCGGGACTCTAAGGGCCGCTGGGTGTCAACCTCCCTATATAAAGGGACGACCCGGCAGCGGTTTAGGGGCGACAACAATCTGATCGAGAGCCGGGCAAAGCTGTTTAGCTCCCTGGTTATCGAAACCCTGATTAATATCACCTCAACTGGACGTAGGTTTTTACCTTCACCGTAAGGGGCCGAACCAGTATAAACCCTCGTGTTCCTTGTCCCACTTAACCCCTTCAAGCTTCCTAATTGCGATGGCTCCACGACTAAGTCCTAACTCGAGGACATCTGCCGTGACAATTCCACGACAGATCCGTAAAGCATGAAGAAAGGCGTGTAACCCGTAGACCTATTAGGAGTAGTATTGATGTTCCATATCACAGAGGGTAATTCCTCCACCCAACAACCCGACGTCCGTGCAGAGGGACCAAAAGCCGGGGCTTGATGCCTTTCAAGATTTCCTGATTGGCTCTCTCAGCTTGGCCATTGGATTGGGGGTGAGCCACCGATGAAACATCAAGCCGAATATGCTCCCGTTGACAAAATTCTTCCATGGGTCCTTTAGACAGATTGGTACCATTGTCAGTTATAATGCTGTGTGGAAAACCAAAGCGAAATATCACCTTTTTCATGAATTGAACCGCCATGGCTGCATCACACTTACTAACTGGCTCTGCCTCAACCCACTTTGTGAACTTTTCAACCGCCACCAAGAGGTGGGTCTTCTTATCCTTGGACCTTTTGAAAGGCCCAACCATATCAAGCCCCCAGACTGCAAACGGCCAAGTGATTGGAATCATCCTCAACTCTTGAGCCGGCACGTGAGCACGTATTGAGAACTTCTGACAACCGTCACATTTACTGACTAAGTCCTCTGCATCAGCATGAGCCGTCAGCCAATAAAAACCATGACAAAAATCTTTGGCCACAAGGGATTTTGAGCCGGCATGATGGCCACAATCCCCCTCATGAATCTCACGTAAAATTTCTTGACCTTCCTTGGGGAAACACAACGCTGAAAATCCCCATTGACACTGCGATGATGCAACTCGCCGTTGGCAATTATCATTGACTTAGACCGCCGGGTTATTTGTCTGACCAAAGTTTCATCCTCAGGCAATTCTCCCCGGGTCATGTAAGCCAAGTATGGCACTGTCCAATCTGGGATGACGTGAAGAGCCACCACCAACTGTGCTTCTGGGTCAGGAACAGCCAAGTCTTCCTCTGTAGGTAACTTGACAGAAGGGTTATGCAGAATATCCAAGAAAGTATTAGGCAGCACCAGCTTTCGCTTAAGGCATCATCCGCCTCGTTCTTTCTGCGGTCAATGTGCTCCACTTGGTAACCCTAAAAATGCCCGGCAATGGCATCAACTTCACGACGATAAGCCGCCATGAGGGGGTCCTTAGAGTCCCACTTGCCTGATACTTGTTGAGCCACCACATCTGAGTCACCAAAGCACCTTACTCGGCTTAAGCTCATCTCCTTAGCCATCCGAAGACCACGGAGCAAGGCCTCGTACTCAGCTGCATTGTTAGTACAGGGAAACATCAACCGTAACACATATCGAAATCTGTCACCTCGAGGGGAAGCTAACACGACTCTAGCCCCCGAGCCCTCCAATTGCCTGGACCCGTCGAAGTGAATAGTCCAGTATGTGTTATCCGGTTTCTCTTCAGGCATCTGCAGCTCTGTGCAATCATTGATGAAATCTACCAATGCTTGAGATTTGATAGCAGTACGTGGCACATACTTTAGACCATGAGGCCCAAGTTCAATAGCCCACTTCGCGACTCTTCCTGTGGCTTCTCTATTTTGTATGATATCTCCTAAAGGAGCAGAACTAACCACGGTGATAGGGTGGCCCTGGAAATATTGCTTAAGCTTCCGGCTTGCCATGAATACCCCATCAAAAAGCTTCTTCCAATGTGGATACCGTTGCTTGGACTCAATAAGTACTTCGCTGACGTAGTAAACCGGCCGCTGAATCGGATGTTCCTTACCCGCCTCCTTGCGCTCCACCACGATGGCCACACTGACGGCTCCTGTGTTAGCGGCTACATACAATAATAAGGGCTCCTTATCAACAGGAGCAGCAAGAACTAGCGGTTCAGCTAACTGTCTTTTCAAATCCTCAAAGGCGGCATTGGCAGCATCACTGCAGACAAAGTCATCTGTTTTCTTCATCATCTGATACAGCGGTATGGCCTTTTCGCCCAACCGGCTTATAAACCGACTTAAAGCAGCGATCCGACCTGCCAGACGATGCACGTCATTTATACACGCCGGCTTAGCCAGAGAGGTGATTGCCTTGATCTTCTCCGGGTTAGCTTCAATGCCTCTATGAGAAACTAGAAAACCCAAGAGCTTGCCTGCAGGAACACCAAAAACACACTTGGCCGGGTTAAGCATCATCTTGTAGACCCGGAGATTACCAAAGGTCTCCCTCAGATAGTCTATCAAGGTCTCCTTCTCTCTGGATTTTACCACAATATCATCCACATAGGCATGAACGTTGCGCCCAATCTAATTATGAAGACAATTCTGTACGCACCGCTGGTAAGTCGCCTGGGCGCTCTTGAGCCCAAAAGGCATAGATACATAACACAAGGCTCCAAAAGGAGTAATGAACACCGTCTTCTCTTGGTCCTTAACTGCCATTTTGATCTGATGGTAACCAGAGTAAGCATCCAAAAAACTCAAACGCTCACAACCCGCCGTAGCATCAATAATTTGATCAATACGAGGGAGAGCAAAAGGATCAGCCGGACAAGCCTTGTTTAAATCCGTATAATCCACACACATACGCCAGGTGTCGTTCTTCTTGAGCACGAGCATCGGGTTAGCTAGCCATTCTGGATGAAAGACTTCGACGATGAACCCGGCCGCCAAGAGCCGGGGTACCTCCTCACCAATGGCTTTCCGCCTCTCCTCGTTAAACCGCCGGAGAAATTGCTTGACTGGCTTAAATTTTGGATCAATATTAAGAGTGTGCTCAGCGAGTTCTCTCGGTACATCCGGCATGTCAGAAGGTTTCCATGCAAAGATGTCCCGGTTCTCATGGATGAACTCGATGAGCGCGCTTTCCTATTTAGGATCCAGATTGGCACCGATGCTAAACTGCTTAGATGAGTCGCCTGGAACAAAGTCAATAAGCTTAGTCTCATCGGCCGACTTAAATTTCATTACCGGCTCATGCTCCGTGGTCGGCTTTTTCAGAGACGTCATGTCTGCCGGGTCAACATTATCCTTGTAAAACTTTAATTCCTCCGTCGCACAAACAGATTCGGCGTAAGCAGCGTCACCTTCCTCGCACTCCAAAGTTATCTTTCGGCTGCCATGAACCGTAATGGTCCCGTTGTGACCCGGCATCTTGAGCTGCAAATATACATAACACGGCTATGCCATGAACTTGGCGCAAGCCGGCCGCCCAAATAGCGCATGGTACGGGCTTCTGATCTTGACCACCTCAAAAGTCAGTTTTTCCGCCTTGGAGTTGTACTCATCTCCAAAGGCTACTTCCAGCTCAATCTTACCAACTGGATACGCCGACTTACCGGGCACCACGCCATGGAAAACAGTGTTGGACTGCTTGAGGTTTTTATCAGTTAATCCCATACGACGGAAGGTCTCATAATAGAGGATGTTGATGCTACTACCTCCGTCCATGAGTACCTTAGTGAATTTATACCCACCAACCTGAGGAGCCACCACCAAGGCCAGGTGACCCGGATTATCAACCCGGGGAGGGTGATCTTCCCTACTCCATACAATCGGCTGCTCGGACCATCGCAAATAACGTGGAACTGCCGGCTCAACAGCGTTCACAGCCCTCTTATGAAGCTTCTAGTCTCGCTTGCACAAACTGGTAGTAAACACATGATAATGTCCACTATTGAGCTGTTTTGGATGGGTCTGGTATCCCCCCTGCTGCTGCTGATTACCCTAGCCAGATTGCTTGTTAAAACCACCTTGATTACCTTGAGAATTCTGAAAATTGGAATTTGAACCGCCGCCCGGGCCATGAAAGCCGCCGCCACCTGAGCCGCCGCCCTGCCCATTGTTACCGTCGAACATGTTGGAATTCTTGAAAGCTTTCATGATCGCGCAGTCTTTCCATAGATGAGTGCCGGCTTCTCCCTAGAGCCATGCCTTGGACATGGCTCATTTAACAATTGCTCAAGCGTCAGGCCTGACCCGCCAGACTGGGGAGGTGGTCTCCCCTTACGTCGGTGATTGTTACCCTGCGCGTTGGTGTTAGCCACAAACTCCATACTATTATCAGCCTTACGTTTATTACCTCCTTAACTCACCGGGTTATGCTGAGGGCCCTTGCCATTGCCATTCTTCTTTCCCTTCCCTGTCTTTTCATCATCAGACGCGGGATCCTTGGTACTATCAGAGTCGGCGTACTTGACCAGAGCCGCCATCAGCGTACCCATATCGTTGCAATCGCGCTTGAGCCACCCAAGCTTCATCTTCAGGGGTGCAAAATGACAATTTTGCTCCAACATTAAGACTGCAGAGCCAGCATCCATCTTATCAGACGAATGTATTATTTCCTTGACCCGGCGTACCCAATGGGTTGTAGACTCGCCTTCTTGCTGCTTGCAGCTAGTGAAATCCACAATTGACATAGATTGCTTACATGTATATTTGAAGTTTTGGATGAACCGGGCTTTCAGCTCTGCCCATGACCCGATGGAATTAGGTGGCAGTCCCTTCAACCAAGTGCGGGCAGTCCCATCCAACATCATGGTGAAGTATTTTGCCATTGCCGCTTCACTGACCTCCAGCAACTCCATAGCCATCTCGTAGCTTTCAATCCATGCTCCGCGCTGTAAATCGGCCGTGTAATTAGGTACCTTCCTAGGTCCATTGAAATCTTTGGGCAGACATTCGTTACGGAGAGCCGGCACCAGACAAGGGACACCTCCGGTCCTCGTAGCTATGCCTGCCTCGATAGAAGCCGTCGGGTGAACCGGAAAGGGCTGGTAAGATGTCAGCTGAGCCGCCTGCTCAGCCTCTTGACGTGCTCTGTCTTGATCTACCGCGTTAAAGGCTCCATGATGCGCCGGGGCATGCCCACCTGACAAGTCACGGCACCGGATGTTGCTTGAACCGGCCGCCGAAACCATGTGTCTGCTATAACTCGGGCTCCGGTTTGGACGAGGGGTTGAATGAATCCTGTCCCGGCTATATGAATATGCCTCCTGTTGTGCCAAAGCCGTCTGAAGAAGTTCTCTGACCCTGTGGGTTTCGACCGCCGTTGGAGAATCGCCCTCGACCGGGAGAGCCGCCAGTCGTGCCGCTGCAGCGATCATGTTTTCCAATGGGTTAGAGTAATGACCCGGTGGTATTGGTATGTATCGAGGTGGGGCAGTCTTCACATGGGGAGGCCCCATCACTTGTGGTTGAACTAGCATTCCAACCCCGGGTGCCGTGACCCGGTTCATCTCTGGCGGGTTACTAGGCCCTGCACCGGGCGTGTTGAAGAGGTTTCGAGGATCATAAACCGGAGGAAGCCGAGATTGAGCCTTCTGATGCCTCCTTCTCATGACCTCATTGGATGCATTCTGATCCATTATGAGCCGGAAAGACTGCGCTTGAATCAGCTGTGTTTGGGCATCCAAAGCCGCCCATTCTGCGGCCATCCTGATTCCTTCCGCTGCCAGATCTTCCTTGGCTTGCGCTATATCCAGCTTTAACTGTGCCACTTCTGCATCATGTTGAGCTTGATCCGCTGGGACAACCGTGGCGGTTAACAGGGCAGTCATCTTATCCGTGAGATCCATCAGCACCTGAGCCGGCGAGTACACAGGGCCTCCTGCCCCAGCGGCGGAGTTTTGAACAGGTTGCGTGCCGGCCATGAAGATTCCAACCCGGCTTGGCGGCTCAAAGGGGTCCGGAATACTGTCGCCATCGGAACAACCCCCGAGCCTGCCGTCTTGAAGTTGATACAACAAGTCCATCTCACCTGTAGACGATTCACCATCAGAGCAGACGGCTGTCTCATCGCCAGATTTAGATCCTTCAGAGAGTCCTCCGTGGATGCATCCCACGAAAGCACGCTTCAAGGTAGGCAGAGTCCGGGCGGGTCTCGCACGCTGAGCCGTCTCGGCGAGGTCGGTGCAGATGTCCGGCTCAGGTCCTGGCGCATCAATCTTGCCAATGAAAATGTGGATTCCGCCAAAGGGGACCCGGTACCTGTACTCGATTGAGTCGGCGTCGGGGCCCCAGCTTGCGTTGTCGATGTAGAGCTTGCCGCGACGACTCTTGGTCATCCGGCCCACAGCATATCCCTTGAGCCCTTCGAAGCTGCCCTTCAAGAACTCAAATCCACCGTGCGCTGGCCCCACGGTGGGCGCTAACTGTCGTGGAATTGTCACGGCAGATGTCCTCGTGAAAGGACTTAGTCGTGGAGCCATCGCAACTAGGAAGCTTAAAGGGGTTAAAGCGGGACAAAGGATACGAGGGTTATACTGGTTCGGCCCCTTACAGTGAAGGTAAAAGCCTACTCCAGTTAAGGTGGAATTACTAGGGTTTTGATGACCAGGGAGCGAATCCGCTATGCCTGGCTACCAATTTGATGTTACCTCCCTTGAACTGCCGCTGGGTCGTCCCTTTATATACAGAGGTTAACGCCCAGCGGCTCTCAGAGTCCCGGCCGGCTCATAAACTGTGTCCGGCTCGGTCTCTTAACTATTCTTGCCTTACAATACAAGTCATGCCATTACGGCGGTTTATCACTACGGGCCTTAAGTCGCCTATGGGCTTTAGGCCCTTTACTGAACCGCCATCTTCAAGCTTGATATTGGGCTTCATATGATGAATCGCCATAACATAACCCGGCCCCTCCTGGGCGGGTTACACCAGTAGTTATATCCCCAACATATTACCTTGTTACATCCTTGTTTTGAGGTGTATGCTTGATGTTTGGATGCATTTCGCATCGAAGCCATGTTTAACTTGTTTTGCTCATATCTTCTAGGACGTAGCTCCGAATCTAATAAACTTTATATGTAACTTGACTAGCATTTCGTGTAGATCATTTTGGTGCATATTAACTTGCTGTTTAACAACTTGAACATAAGGTTTATTCAGATCTGGACCAATTTCGAAATTTACATATGAGGACTTACCAGAATTGTTATATCTTGTTTCCGGCCTCATTTAAACTTGCTTTGATGTGTTGTTCATCTCTTGCCATGTGTAGCCTCATGTAGCCTTGTCATGCATCATACTTGGTTGAGCATCATGCCTTGTTCATGTGTGGTGTGTTTACCATGTTGTGTGCTTCTTCTCGATAGTTCCCGTTTCGTTCCGATCGTGAGGATTCGTTCGTCTACGCTTGGTTCGTCTTCGTGGCTTCATCTTCTTCATGGACTCGTTCTTCTTCCTAGCGGGATCTCAGGCAAGATGACCGTCACCTTGGATCTCATTACTATCATTGCTATGCTAGTTGCTTTGTTCTATCGCTATGCTGCGCTACCTATCACTTGCTCTTCAACCCTCCCAAATTGCCATGAACCTCTAACCTTTGTCACCCTTCTTAGCAAACCGTTGTTTGGCTATGTTACCGCTTTGCTCAGCCCCTCTTATAGCGTTGCTAGTTGCAGGTGAAGATGAAGATTGCTCCTTGTTGGATTGAGTTATGTTGGGATATCACAATATCTCTTATTTAATTAATGCATCTATATACTTAGTAAAGGTTGGAAGGCTCGGCCTTATGCCTGGCGTTTTGTTCCACTCTTGCCGCCCTAGTTTCCGTCATACCGGTGTTATGTTCCTTGATTTTGCGTCCCTTACGCAGTGGTGTGATTTATGGGACCCCCTTGACAATTCGCTTTGAATAAAACTCTTCCAGCAAGGCCCAACCTTGGTTTTACATTTGCCTCACCTAGCCTTTTTCCCTTGGGAGTCGCGCATCCCGAGGGTCATCTTTATTTTAACCCCCCTGGGCCAGTGCTTCTCTAAGTGTTGGTCCGAACCGGGCAACCTGCGGGGCCACCTTGGGGCAACATGAGGGCTGGTTTTACTCGTAGCTTGAGCTATCCGGGGTTGTCCTGAGAACGAGATATGTGCAGCTCCTATTGGGATGTCGGCGCACCGGGCGGCTTTGCTGGTCTTGTTTTACCATTGTCGAAATGTCTTGTAAACCGGGATTCCGAGACTGATCGGGTCTTCCCGGGAGAAGGAATATCCTTCGTTGACCGTGAGAGCTTATAATGGGCTAAGTTGGGACACCCCTACAGGGTATTATCTTTTGAAAGCCGTGCCCGCAGTTATGTGGCAGATGGGAATTTGTTAATGTCCGGTTGTAGAGAACTTGACACTTGACTTAATTAAAACGCATCAACTGCATGTGTAACCGTGATGGTCTCTTTTCGGCGGAGTGCGGGAAGTGAACACGGTCTTTGGGTTATGTTTGACGTAAGTAGGAGTTCAGGATCACTTCTTGATCATTACTAGTTGACGACTGTTCCGTTGCTTCTCTTCTCACTCTTATTTGCGTATGTTAGCCACCATACTTGCTTAGTCGCTGCTGCAACCTCAGCACTTTACCCCTTCCTTTCCTTTAAGCTTTGCTAGTCTTGATACCCATGGTAATGGGATTGCTGAGTCCTCGTGGCTCACAGATTACTACAACATCAGTTGCAGGTACCAGTTTTGCAATGATCATGATGCGAGAGCGATGTTACTTGTTTTGGAGTTCTTCTTCTGCTTCTTCTCAGGGGATAGGTTCCAGGTCGGCAGCCTGGGCTAGCAGGGTGGATGTCGTTTGAGCTTCTGTTTGTGTTTCATTCGTAGTCGGATGTTGATCTTATGAATGATGTATTGATGTATTCTTGCGGCATTTGTATGCTTTGTATGTATCCCCATCTATTATTTAATGTTTGATGTAATGATATCCACCTTGCAAAAGCGTTTCAATATGCGGGTCTATCCTTGGTGGGACCGTCGAGTTCCTCTCGGATAGGGTCGCATATTGGGCGTGACAGCCATTGCCCTGGGTGGCTGGTCGGGGAGGAGGTGAGGACGGGGTGGCGTCGGTGTGGCGGCGGGGCGCTGGCGTGAGGCGGGGTAGCACCGGGCGGCGTCGGCGTCAAGCCCCCGATCTCGATCCAGATCGGGGGGGAGTGGGCGATGTGGGGGGGAGTGGGGTAGTGCGGTTAGGCTTAGGTCAGGGTGGGAGTGGGTTTAGCCCGGGGGTGTTTGGGCCGGCCTGGCTGGCAGTAGCCGCTGGGCCAATGCCCAATGGGGTTTTTCCTTTTATTTAACTTTTTGTTTAGTTTTTATCTTATGTTTTAATTTTCTTTTACTATTTTATTTTAGTCTTTCTCTTACTTTAGTTTTATACTTTATAATCTAATTTCCTAAATTAGTGTTACAATATAATCCAATGCCACAAAAACTTTTACCCTGAAATAAAATAGTTTAGCATTTTACAAAATACCAAAGGCATTCAAATAATTGTTTTAGCTACTGTTTTGTTCACTTTTAAGTATTCAAACATTTTATAGAAGTGTGATTTCTACACCATAATTACCTGTGCATTTTAGTTTTAATATTTGAAAACTTTTATAGTTTGTTAGATTTTGAAATTAAATTCGAATCGGTTTCGAACTAACGCGAGATTAGCAACAGTAACCGTGGTGACATGGCACCATTAGCTGAGAATTATTGTAGCTTAATTATCCGGGCATCACACATATTCATATAGGCTAGACTTTTAGTGTTTAGCCATCGATCTCGTGTTACATCAACTCTTGTAATACTCAAATTCATCAAGATCAATCAAGCAGGAAGTAGGGTATTACCTCCATAGAGAGGGCCCGAACCTGGGTAAACATCGTGTCCCCCGTCTCATGTTACCATCGATCCTAGACGCACAGTTCGGGACCCCCTACCCGTGATCCGCCGGTTTTGACACCGACATTGGTGCTTTCATTGAGAGTTCCACTGTGCCATCGGCAAAGGACTCGATGGCACCGTCAATCGTCAGTAATGGCGTCGTTCAGGGAGAAACCTTCCCCCCTGGACAAATCTTTGTGTTCAGTGACTTCGTACTACGGGCCAACTCGATTGGCCATCTGGAGCAGGTCGATAGCCACGCCCCTGGCCATTAGGTCAGATTTGGAAGCTTGAACTATGTCACAGATATCTATGGAGACTTGATCTTCGATGGATTTGAGACCGTGGCGATCGCTCCCCCTCTCTCCGATGAACATGACTTAAATCTGTCATCGGATCACATCCAGGAGATGGATCCTGTTGCTGCAACGGCCGCAGAACCAAAGCAGATCATACCCTCCGAGGCCACAAAGCCCGCGGCGTTGGAGCCGCACACAGACTCGGCATCCTGCAATGCTTGAATCAATGGAACTCCGGACTCGTCTCCGGCTACACGTTCCGGATAGGGTTCGCCTGCGGACACCGAGCTGGATCGGTTGTCGATTTTCGAATTTAGCACCGCAGACATCTTACAGCATTCACCTTTGGGTGACATACTAAACTCTTTAAAGAACTTGTCCTTGGAGGAAGACTCACAGCCGAACTATGTTCGGTTCAAGTTAGAGGCGGACGACGAGGAATTTTGCTTCCCACCTGCCACCCACTTCATAGCCACCGTCGATGACTTAACCGACGTGCTCGACTATGGCTCCGAAGACATCGATGATATGGACGAAAATACCAACAAGGAGCAAGGCCAAGACCCGCCATTTACTGGATGCTGGACGGCCACCTCTTCGTACGACATGTACATGGTTGATACACCTAAAGGATCGGGCGACGATAAGGAAGAGCCAGACGCGGATAAACCTTCTACAACGCAGTCCAAGCGTCAGCGCCCCAAACGCCGTTCTAAGCCTCGACGCTCAAAAGATGGCAACACCGGCACCAGAGAAAACAGCACTCCGAGCGACGCCGAAAACAATGAAGACCCTGTCAGAGCTACATCTGAACAGGAGGAAAACGACAACGGGCAAGATAACCCCGATGAACAGGCCATAGAAGATGACTCGGAGGACAATAGTTACCGTCCACCCTCCGAAGAGGAGACAAGCCTCGGCAACGACGATTTCTTCGTGCCTGAGGATCCTTTGGAGCAGGAGCGCTTCAAGCTACAGCTCATAGCCACTGCAATGATCCTGAAAAAGAAACAGCAGCAGCTTCAAGCCGAACAAGATCTGCTCGTCGACAGATGGACTGATGTCCTGACAGCTGAAGAATACGGCCTCAAGCACCCAGCCAAGAGCTACCCAAAATGCAGACTGCTACCTCAGTTCGATGAGGAGGCACTAGATCCCATACCTCCCTCGCGCAATGCGGACCGACCACCACGTGGTCGGGATGGAGCAGCAGACCGGCCACCCCGCGGTCGGGATAAAACGGCAACCCAGGCCGAACAGCAGCCCGCTGAAGGAAATATGCCCTAGAGGCAATAATAAAGTTATTATTTATTTCCTTATATCATGATAAATGTTTATTATTCATGCTAGAATTGTATTAACCGGAAACATAATACATGTGTGAATACATAGACAAACAGAGTGTCACTAGTATGCCTCTACTTGACTAGCTCGTTGATCAAAGATGGTTAAGTTTCCTAGCCATTGACATGGGTTGTCATTTGATTAACGAGATCACATCATTAGGAGAATGATGTGATTGACTTGACCCATTCCGTTAGCTTAGCACTCGATCGTTTAGTATGTTGCTATTGCTTTCTTCATGACTTATACATGTTCCTATGACTATGAGATTATGCAACTCCCGTTTACCGGAGGAACACTTTGTGTGCTACCAAACGTCACAACGTAACTGGGTGATTATAAAGGTGCTCTACAGGTGTCTCCAAAGGTACTTGTTGGGTTGGCGTATTTCGAGATTAGGATTTGTCACTCCGATTGTCGGAGAGGTATCTCTGGGCCCACTCAGTAATACACATCACTATAAGCCTTGCAAGCATTGTAACTAATGAGTTAGTTGCGGGATGATGTATTACGGAACGAGTACAGAGACTTGCCGGTAACGAGATTGAACTAGGTATCGAGATACCGACGATCGAATCTCGGGCAAGTAACATACCGATGACAAAGGGAACAACGTATGTTGTTATGCGGTCTGACCGATAAATATCTTCGTAGAATATGTGGGAACCAATATGACATCCAGGTTCCGCTATTGGTTATTGACCGGAGAGGTGTCTCGGTCATGTCTACATAGTTCTCGAACCCGTAGGGTCCGCACGCTTAACGTTACGATGACAATTATATTATGAGTTTATATGTTTTGATGTACCGAAGGTTGTTCGGAGTCCCGGATGTGATCACGGACATGACGAGGAGTCTCGAAATGGTCGAGACATAAAGATTGATATATTGGAAGCCTATGTTTGGACATCGGAAGTGTTCCGGGTGAAATCGGGATTTTTCCGGAGTACCGGGAGGTTACCGGAACCCCCCGGTAACTTAATGGGCCTTAGTGGGCCTAGGTGGAAGAGAGGAGAGGAGGCGAGGGCAGGGCCGCGCGCCCCTTCCCCCCTAGTCCGAATAGGACAAGGAGAGGGGGCGGCGCCCCCCCCCTTCCTTCCTCCCCTCCACCTCTTCCCCCTTTCTCTCCTAGTCCAACATGAAACGGGAGGAGTCCTACTCCCGGTTGGAGTAGGACTCCTCCTGGCGCGCCTCTCCTCTAGGCCGGCCGAACCCCCCCTTGCTCCTTTATATATGGGGGCAGGGGGGCACCTCTAGACAGACAATTGATCATTGATCTCTTAGCCGTGTGCGGTGCCCCCTCCACCATATTACACCTTGATAATATCGTAGCGGTGCTTAGGCGAAACCCTGCGTCGGTAGAACATCATCATTGTCACCACGCCGTCATGCTGACGAAACTCTCCCTCAACACTCGGCTGGATCGGAGTTCGAGGGACGTCGTCGAGCTGAACGTGTGCTAAACTCGGAGGTGCCGTGCATTCGGTACTTGATCGGTCGGATCGTGAAGACGTACGACTACATCAACCACGTTGTGTTAACGCTTCCACTTTCGGTCTACGAGGGTACGTGGAAAACACTCTCCCCTCTCGTTGCTATGCATCACCATGATCTTGCATGTGCGTAGGATTTTTTTTGAAATTACTACGTTCCCCAACAGTGCCATCCGAGCCTGGTTTTATGCGTTGATGTTATATGCACGAGTAGAACACAAGTGAGTTGTGGGCGATATAAGTCATACTGCTTACCAGCATGTCATATTTTGGTTCGGCGGGATTGTGAGATGAAGCGGCCCGGACCGACATTACGCGTACGCTTACGCGAGACTGGTTTCACCGTTGCGAGCACTCGTTGCTTAAAGGTGACTGGCGGGTGTTTGTGTCTCTCACTTTAGTTGAACCAAGTGTGGCTACGCCCGGTCCTTGCGAAGGTTGAAACAGCACCAACTTGACAAACTATCATTGTGGTTTTGATGCGTAGGTAAGAACGGTTCTTGCTAAGCCCGTAGCAGCCACGTAAAACTTGCAACAACAAAGTAGAGGACGTCTAACTTGTTTTTGCAGGGCATGTTGTGATGTGATATGGTCAAGACATGATGCTATATTTTATTGTATGAGATGATCATGTTTTGTAACCGAGTTATCGGCAACTGGCAGGAGCCATATGGCTGGCGCTTTATTGTATGAAATGCAATCGCCATGTAATTGTTTTACTTTATCACTAAGCGGTAGCGATAGTCGTAAAAGCAATAGTTGGCGAGACGACAACGATGCTACGATGGAGATCAAGGTGTCGCGCCGGTGACGATGGTGATCATGACAGTGCTTCGGAGATGGAGATCACAAGCACAAGATGATGATGGCCATATCATATCACTTATATTGATTGCATGTGATGTTTATCTTTTATGCATCTTATCTTGCTTTGATTGACGGTAGCATTATAAGATGATCTCTCACTAAAATTTCAAGATAAAGGTGTTCTCCCTGAGTATGCACCGTTGCAAAAGTTCTTCGTGCTGAGACACCACGTGATGATCGGGTGTGATAGGCTCTACGTTCAAATACAACGGGTGCAAAACAGTTGCACACGCGGAATACTCAGGTTAAACTTGACGAGCCTAGCATATGCAGATATGGCCTCGGAACACTGAGACCGAAAGGTCGAGCGTGAATCATATAGTAGATATGATCAACATAGTGATGTTCACCATTGGAAACTACTCCATTTCCCGTGATGACCGGTTATGGTTTAGTTGATTTGGATCACGTAGTCACTTAGATGATTAGAGGGATGTCTATCTAAGTTGGAGTTCTTAAGTAATATGATTAATTGAACTTAAATTTATCATGAACTTACTCCTGATAGTATTTTTGCAAATTATGTTGTAGATCAATAGCTCGCATTGTTGCTTCCCTGTGTTTATTTTTGATATGTTCCTAGAGAAAATTATGTTGAAAGATGTTAGTAGCAAAGATGCGGATTGGATCCGTGATCTGAGGATTATCCTCATTGCTGCACAGAAGAATTATGTCCTTGATGCACCGCTAGGTGACAGACCTATTGCAGGAGCAGATGCAGACGTTATGAACGTTTGGCTAGCTCAATATGATGACTACTTGATAGTTTAGTGCACCATGCTTAACGGCTTAGAATCGGGACTTCAAAGACGTTTTGAACGTCATGGACCATATGAGATGTTCCAGGAGTTGAAGTTAATATTTCAAGCAAATACCCGAGTTGAGAGATATGAAGTCTCCAACAAGTTCTATAGCTAAAAGATGGAGGAGAATAGCTCAAGCAGTGAGCATGTGCTCAGATTGTCTGGGTACTACAATCGCTTGAATCAAGTGGGAGTTACTCTTCCAGATAAAATAGTGATTGACAGAATTCTCTAGTCACCATCACCAAGTTAGTAGAACTTTGTGATGAACTATAGTATGTAAGGGATGACGAAAGTAATTCCCAAGCTCTTCGCGATGCTGAAATCAACGAAGGTAGAAATCAAGAAAGAGCATCAAGTGTTGATGGTTAACAAGACCACTACTTTCAAGAAAAGGGCAAAGGGATAGAAGGGGAACTTAAAAAAGAACGGCAAGCAAGTTGCTACTCAAGTGAAGAAGCCCAAGTCTGTACCTAAGCCTGAGACTAAGTGCTTCTACTGCAAAGGGCCTGGTCACTGGAAGCGGAACTACCCCAACTATTTGGTGGATAAGAAGGATGGCAAAGTGAACAAAGGTATATTGGATATACATGTTATTGATATGTACTTACTAGTGTTTATAGCAACCCCTCAGTATTTGATACTGGTTCAGTTGCTAAAGAGTAGTAACTCGAAACGGGAGTTGCAGAATAAACAGAGACTAGTAAAAGGCAAGGTGACGATGTGTGTTGGAAGTAATTCCAAGATTGATATGATCATCATCGCACACTCCCTATACTTTCGGGATTAGTGTTGAAACTAAATAAGTGTTATTTGGTGTTTGCGTTGAGCATGAATATGATTTGATCATGTTTGTTGCAATACGGTTATTCATTTAAATTAGAGAATAATTGTTGTTCTGTTTACATGAATAAAACCTTCTATGGTCATACACCCAATAAAATGGTTTGTTGGATCTCGATCATAGTGATACACATATTCATAATAATGAAGCCAAAAGATGCAAAGTTAATAATGATAGTGCAACTTATTTGTGGCACTGCCGTTTAGGTCGTATTGGTGTAAAGCGCATGAAGAAACTCCATACTGATGGGATTTTGGAATAACTTGATTATGAATCACTTGATGCTTGCGACCCGTGCCTCATGGGCAAGATGACTAAAACGCCGTTCTCCGGAACAATGGAGAGAGCAACAGATTTGTTGGAAATCATACATACAGATGTATGTGGTCCGATGAATATTGAGGCTCGTAGCAGGTATCATTATTTTCTGACCTTCACAGATGATTTGAGCAGATATGGGTATATCTAATTAATGAAACAGAAGTCTGAAACATTTGAAAAGTTCATATAATTTCAGAGTGAAGTGGAAAATCATCGTAACAAGAAAATAAAGTTTCTACGTTCTGATCGTGGAGAAGAGTATTTGAGTTACGAGTTTGGCCTTCAGTAAAAACAATGTGAAATAGTTTCACTACTCACGTCACCTGGAACACCACAGTGTAATGGTGTGTCCGAACATCGTAACCGTACTTTATTAGATATGGTGCAATATATGATGTCTCTTACCGATCTACCACTATCGTTTTGGGGTTATGCATTAGAGACACCTACATTCACGTTAAATAGGGTACCATCTAAATCTGTTGAGACGACATCTTATGAACTGTGGTTTGGCAAGAAACCAAAGTTGTCATTTCTTAAAGTTTGGGGTTGCGATGCTTATGTGAAAAAGTTTCATCCTGATAAGCTCAAACCCAAATCGGAGAAATGTGTCTTCATACGATACCCAAAGGAGACAGTTGGGTACACCTTCTATCACAGATCCGAAGGCAAGACATTCATTGCTAAGTATGGATCCTTTCTAGAGAAGGAGTTTCTCTCGAAAGAAGTGAGTGGGAGGAAAGTTGGACTTGATGAGGTAATTGTACCTGCTCCCTTATTGGAAAGTAGTTCATCGCAGAAACCAGTTTCTGTGACGCCTATACCAATTAGTGAGGAAGTTAATGATGATGATCATGGAACTTCAGATCAAGTTATTACTGAACCTCGTAGGTCAACCAGAGTAAGATCCGCACCAGAGTGGTACGGTAATCCTGTTCTGGAGGTTATGCTACTAGACCATGACGAACCTGCAAACTATGAAGAAGCGATGTTGAGCCCAGATTCCGCAAAATGGCTTGAGGCCATGAAATCTGAGATGAGATCCATGTATGAGAACAAAGTATGTACTTTGATTGACTTGCCCAATGATCGGCGAGCCATTGAGATTAAATGGATCTTCAAGAGGAAGACGGACGCTGATAGTAGTGTTACTATCTACAAAGCTAGAATTGTCGCAAAAGGTTCTCGACAAGTTCAAGGTGTTGACTATGATGAGAGTTTCTCACTCGTATCTATGTTTAAGTCTGTCTGAATCATGTTAGCAATTGCCGCATTTTATGAAATATGGCAAATGGATAAACAAAACTGCATTCCTTAATGGATTTATTAAAGAAGAGTTGTATATGGTGCAACCAGGAGGTTTTGTCAATCCTAAAAGTGCTAACAAAATATGCAAGCTCCAGCGATCCATCTATGGACTGGTGCAAGCATCTCGGAGTTGGAATATACGCTTTGATAAGTTGATCAAAGGATATAGTTTTATACAGACTTGCGGTGAAGCCTGTATTTCCAAGAAAGTGAGTGGGAGCACTACAGCATTTCTGATAAGTATATGTGAATGACATATTGTTGATCGGAAATAATGTAGAATTATTCTGCAAAGCACAAAGGAGTGTTTGAAAGGAGTTTTTCAAAGAAAGACCTCGGTGAAGCTGCTTACATATTGAGCATCAAGATCTATAGAGATAGATCAAGACGCTTGATAAGTTTTTTCAATGAGTACATACCTTAACAAGATTTTGAAGTAGTTCAAAATAGAATAGTCAAAGAAAGAGTTCTTGCCCGTGTTACAAGGTGTGAAATCGAGTAAGACTCAAATCCCGACCACGGCAGAAGATAGAAATAGAATGAAAGTCATTCCCTATGCCTCGGCCATAGGTTCTATCAAGTATGCCATGCTGTGTACCAGATCTATTGTATACCCTACACTGATTTTGGCAAGGGAGTACAATAGTGATCTAGGAGTAGATCACTGGACAGCGGTCAAAATTATCCTTAGTGGAATAAGGATATGTTTCTCGATTATGGAAGTGACAAAAGGTTCGTCGTAAAGGGTTACGTGGATGCAAGTTTTGACACTAATCTAGATGACTCTAAGTCTAGGTCTAGATACATATTGAAAGTGGGAGCAATTAGCTAGAGTAGCTCCGTGCAGAGCATTGTAGACATAGAAATTTGCAAAATACTTACGGATCTGAATGTGACAGACCCGTTGACTAAAATTATCTCACAATCAAAACATGATCACACCTTAGTACTCTTTGGGTGTTAATCACATAGCGATGTGAACTAGATTATTTACTCTAGTAAACCCTTTGGGTCTTGGTCACATGACAATGTGAACTATGGGTGTTAATCACATGGTGATGTGAATTATTGATGTTAAATCACATGGCGATGTGAACTGGATTATTGACTCTAGTGCAAGTGGGAGACTGAAGGAAATATGCCCTAGAGGCAATAATAAAGTTATTATTTATTTCCTTATATCATGATAAATGTTTATTATTCATGCTAGAATTGTATTAACCGGAAACATAATACATGTGTGAATACATAGACAAACAGAGTGTCACTAGTATGCCTCTACTTGACTAGCTCGTTGATTAAAGATGGTTAAGTTTCCTAGCCATTGACATGGGTTGTCATTTGCTTAACGAGATCACATCATTAGGAGAATGATGTGATTGACTTGACCCATTCCATTAGCTTAGCACTCGATCGTTTAGTATGTTGCTATTGCTTTCTTCATGACTTATACATGTTCCTCTGACTATGAGATTATGCAACTCCCGTTTACCGGAGGAACACTTTGTGTGCTACCAATCGTCACAACGTAACTGGGTGATTATAAAGGTGCTCTACAGGTGTCTCCAAAGGTACTTGTTGGGTTGGCGTATTTCGAGATTAGGATTTGTCACTCCGATTGTCCGAGAGGTATCTCTGGGCCCACTCAGTAATACACATCACTATAAGCCTGGCAAGCATTGTAACTAATGAGTTAGTTGCGGGATGATGTATTACGGAACGAGTAAAGAGACTTGCCGGTAACGAGATTGAACTAGGTATCGAGATACCGACGATCGAATCTCGGGCAAGTAACATACCGATGACAAAGGGAACAACATATGTTGTTATGCGGTCTGACCGATAAAGATCTTCGTAGAATATGTGGGAACCAATATGAGCATCCAGGTTCCGCTATTGGTTATTGACCGGAGAGGTGTCTCGGTCATGTCTACATAGTTCTCGAACCCGTAGGGTCCGCACGCTTAACGTTACGATGAGAGTTATATTATGAGTTTATATGTTTTGATGTACCGAAGGTTGTTCGGAGTCCCGGATGTGATCACGGACATGACGAGGAGTCTCGAAATGGTCGAGACATAAAGATTGATATATTGGAAGCCTATGTTTGGACATCGGAAGTGTTCCGGGTGAAATCGGGATTTTTTCGGAGTACCGGGAGGTTACCGGAACCCCCCGGTAACTTAATGGGCCTTAGTGGGCCTAGGTGGAAGAGAGGAGAGGAGGCCAGGGCAGGGCCGCGCGCCCCTTCCCCCCTAGTCTGAATAGGACAAGGAGAGGGGGGCGGCGCCCCCCCTTCCTTCCTCCCCTCCACCTCTTCCCCCTTTCTCTCCTTGTCCAACATGGAAAAGGGGGGAGTCCTACTCCCGGTAGGAGTAGGACTCCTCCTGGCGCGCCTCTCCTCTAGGCCGGCTGAGCCCCCCTCGCTCCTTTATATACGGGGGCAGGGGGCACCTCTAGACAGACAATTGATCATTGATCTCTTAGCCGTGTGCGGTGCCCCCCTCCACCATATTACACCTCGATAATATCGTAGCGGTGCTTAGCCGAAGCCCTGCGTCGGTAGAACATCATCATTGTCACCACGCCGTCGTGCTGACGAAACTCTCCCTCAACACTCGGCTGGATCGGAGTTCGAGGGACATCATCGAGCTGAACGTGTGCTGAACTCGGAGGTGCCCTGCTTTCGGTAGTTGATCGGTCGGATCATGAAGACGTACGACTACATCAACCGCGTTGTGTTAACACTTCCGCTTTGGGTCTACGAGGGTACGTGGACAACACTCTCCCCTCTCGTAGCTATGCATCACCATGATCTTGCGTGTGCGTAGGAATGTTTTTGAAATTACTACGTTCCCCAACACCCGCCCCACCGCCTCGCAAAAACAGGGACAAACCAGCTCGGGACCATACATACGATCTCCGGCAGGAATCGGACAGTAGAGCAGGACATACAAGATCGATCTACAGATCGCGAGGTCGTGCCTCGAGGCACGAGGACTGCTACCTATTCGGACGTGACAAACCTAGGCACACCCGGGCCGAATGCCGCAGACGGACTCCATCAGAGCTACGCTGCGATGCGGCCCGGTACAGAGGTGCCGCACACCCTCTCTGCTTCACAGACGAAGTACTGGATCATGAATTCCCCGAGGGGTTCAAGCCCGTCAATATCGAATCATACGACGGCACAACAGATCCCACAGTATGGATCGAGGATTTCATTCTCCATATCCATATGGCCCGAGGAGATGACCTCCACGCCATCAAATACCTCCCACTAAAGCTCAAAGGCCAGCTCGGCACTGGCTTAACAGCCTGCCTGAAAATTCTATCGGCAGCTGGGAGGACTTGGAAGAAGCTTTCCTGGACAACTTCCTAGGAACCTATGTCCGGCCACCAGACGCCGATGACTTAAGCCACATAGTTCAACAACCTGGAGAATCAGCCAGAAAATTCTGGACTAGGTTCCTAACCAAAAAGAACCAGATCGTTGACTGTTCAGATGCTGAGGCCTTAGCAGCCTTCAAACACAGCATCCCTGACGAATGGCTAGCACGCCACCTCGGCCAAGAAAAGTCGAAGTCCATGGCAGCCCTCACGGCACTCATGACCCACTTTTGCGTGGGAGAGGACAGTTGGCTCGCTCGCAGTACAAACACAGCCAACGAGACAGGCCCCTCCGAGGACAAAAACAGCACCCGCAAGCTCTGGCGCAACAGACACAAACGCCGCAGCAACGGCGATAACACCGATGACACAACAGTTCATGCCGGATTCAGTGGCTCCAAGTCCGGCCAGTGAAAGGAGCCCTATAAAAGGAGCAGCGGAAGACCATCCAGCTTGGATCGCATACTCGATCGTCCTTGCCAAATACATGGCACCCCAGACAAACCGGCAAACCATACTAACAGAGATTGTCAGGTCTTTAAGCAAGCCAGCAAGGTAAACAACAAAAAAGGGGAATCACAGAGCAAGGACGAGGACGAGGAGCCCCGGTAGCCGAGCACTGGGGGGCAAAAAACATTTCCCCCTCAAGTCAAAACGGTGAACATGATATACACCACACACATCCCAAAAAGGGAGCGTAAGTGAGCACTCAGGGACGTCTACGCGGTAGAGCCAATCGCCCCAAAATTCAATCCGTGGTCGTTGTTCCCGATCACCTTCGATCGCCGAGATCATCCAACCAGCATCCGCCATGGCAGTTCAGCCGCACTGGTCCTCGACCCAATCATCGACGGATTTCACCTGACACGAGTCCTAATGGACGGTGGTAGCAGCCTCAACCTGCTCCATCAGGACACAGTGCGGAAGATGGGCATTAACCCCTCACGAATCAAACCAACAAAGACTACCTGTAAAGGAGTCATACCAGGCATAGAGGCCCATTGTACGGGCTCAATAACGCTGGAGGTAGTATTCGGTTCCCCGGATAACTTTCGAAGCGAAGAACTAATCTTTGATATCGTCCCATTTTTGCAGTGGCTATCACGCCCTGCTCAGACGAACCGCATTCGCTAGATTCAACGCGATACCACATTATGCTTATCTCAAGCTCAAGATGCCCGGTCCACGTGGCGTCATTACAGTAAAGGGAAACACGAAACGCTCCCTCCATACACAGGAGCACACCGCCGCCCTAGCAGTAGAAATACAGAGCGTCCTTCTCAAGCAGCATCATAATCTGGCTGCCGAGCCCCTGGACATCATCAAGAGGGTCCAGACAACACTGCAGCAGGACAGCTCGGCTTGTCATGAGCCGAATTAGCAATTCAGCCTCCGTCCCAGCCCCGATGAGGCAACGGCATTACTGCCGCGTGTACATAAACTACGCATTCAAAACCCCCATGGGTATCGACGAAGGCATAACTTGTTCGCGATCCACAGTACGGCTTGATCGACCCTGGGATTCGCTCGCTTTTACCTTTTTTATGGGTTTTCTTCTCTTTTCAAGGTCTATACGGACAACCCGCTTTCAGAACACACCAAGGAGGCAAGGAGCTTTGGCATACATGGGAACCCCCAGGTGATATCTAATAAACGATTACCACACTTGTTTTACATACCCACACGCAGCTCACCCTTGGTTACGGCATGTTAAATAGCCTTACTCGCTCATCACATTACTTGTACAAAGTACGCCTCAACGTACTAGTTACATCTCAATGGTGAATAAATGGTGGCGTCAGCTCATTACTTCATTTTTTCCGTTTCCTCACCATAGTATCTATTACTCATTGCACACGTACACCATGGTACGCACTGCTACGCCAAGGGCTTCATTACACCCCGCATCGCGGCAATAAAAGTCTGAACACTTTTACAGTACAGTTCGGCTCCCCGAACTTATAGCATTATATGCATCGGCTCCGAATCATGTCTTTGGTCAATAGTTGGGTTGCCGGCTCCTGTGTTTACTACCTTACGTTCCGCTATATCGGCTAGGGTAGTAAAGGGAGAACTACTGCGATTGTGTTCCGGTTATTCCGGACGAGCACCTCAGTAGAGAAAGCCAAAAACTGACTCTCATGATGCGGCGAGAGCCGGTCAGCTGTTCGCGAGGTTCCAAATCGTTGGAGATTTTTTCCGCTTCTTGCGAAGAATCGGTTCTTCCGATTAGGCGTGTATAACACCCCTAATTCGGCCTTCCGAACACCAGGGGCTTCGCCAACTTTATTAATTGTCAAACTCCTATGGCTAAGTGAGGGCGGTAAAGGCCGCATAGTTTGATTGCCTTGTTCATTGCGCTAAACACCTCCTTTAAGGACTAGAATGTGGAGTAAAGAGTGTTTAGATTTATCCCGAATACCCCCATCTTATCTACGTGGGGGCAGAAGCCGACGACTGGTCAACCCTCAGATTTAATAAACGGCCGCACAGGAGGCAAAATTTAAATCATAAACATTATACTACATAACATCATTGTTCCATATTACAGAACAAGGTAATATACATGTTCTCATGGGAATATAACATCCTTCGAACATTGCTCCGCCACAAGGCGTGACCCCTCCAGAACACCGTCAAAATAGTGCTCGGGTCGATGATGCTCCTTGTCCTCCGACAGTCCCTCGGTCATCAGCTTCTTGGCATCCAGCTTCGCCCAATGCGTCTTGACGCGGGCGAAGGCCATACGCGCACCTTCAATGCAGACCGACCGCTTCACGGCTTCGAGCCATGGACAGGCACTCACAAGCCGCTGCACAAGTCCGAAGTAGCTGCAAGGTATAGGATCGGCAGGCCACAGCCGGACTATCAGGTCCTTCATGGCTAGCTCTGCCAACCTGTGTAGCTCGACCAACTGCTTTAGCTGGTCCCTGAAGGGCACCGGATGTTCGGATCCCAGATGTTGGGACCAGAATAGCTTCTCCGTAGACATCCCTTCTTCGGCTCTGTAATACTCGGCAACATCTGATATGTTGTGCGGCAGATCCGTAAATGCCCCTGGAAAATCCAAATTGAGGATAAGTAAAAGGAACGTTTCTTCTATATACTTGCTATGCATGGTGAAAGACTTACCCGCTGTAATCTTCTTGGCCGCCTGAATTTCCTGGAGGGCGCTCTGGGCTTCGGCTCGTGCATCCTGCGAGCTCTGGCGGACCTTCGCCAATTCGGATTCTTGCGCCTTACAATCGCGCTCCAGGGACTCAAATCTCTCTATCGCGGCGTGGAGCTGTTGCTGCGCCTCGACAACCCAGGCCTCGTGCTTCTCGCGCGAGGCGCGTTCCTTGGCCGCTTTGTCCTCGGCCTCTGCTAGTGCCTTCTTAAGGGTTGCCACCTCAGTCGTGGCCCCTAATAAAGTTTATGATACTTTAGTCCAGTTGGACTATTCATTTTTTCGAAATATACCCACAGGTTACTGCGTACCTTGGTATCCTCCAGCTGCTTCTTTACGAGGCCGAGCTCCTCCTCGGCCCACTCCAGTTTCTGCTTCAGTCCGGAGACCTCTGCAGCATGAGCAGTAGCAGCCTGCAGCGATACCTTCTTATTCACATAGACAACTCATGTTAGACTCCTGAGATATTTATTCTTGATCCTCTGTTCGGCTTTTCTTCCCAAACACCAAACAGAGCATCGGGGGCTACTATCTATACTGTGATATTTTTCCTACAATCACACAACTTACCTCAAAGCCCGTTGGAAGGCTAGTGCAGGTTTCGGTTAGTCCGCTTTTAAAGAACTGAACCTTCTCTATCACCGCGTCCATAAGGACACGATGTTCATCCAGAATAAAGGTGCCTTGTAGCGCCTCCAGCAGATTATCCGGTGCCTCTGGTTGGACAGAGGTCACCGGTGGAACAGGCACATTCCCTCCTTGTGGGGAATGCCGTTCGGTGGACCCTGGAGCCGTGTAGATCTCCAGAATGGTATCCAGTTGAGGGCCGCAGGGAACTCGGGTCCCACCACCAGTCCCCGTGGGGACTTTTTCCCCTGTATGTCCGGCGGCCGAGGAGTCATCCTGGGGCGTCACCCCGATGATCTCCAGAATCTCCCCTGGCCTGGGAAAGTCTTTTCGGACACCAGCTCGTCATCATCTTTGGGTGAGGTGGAGACATGCTAGTCATGTCCTTCGAATCCAGCGAATCCTCTGTCGAGGATTGCGGGGAGCCGTCGCATGCTGGACTGCAATAACACGATTTAAAGTATATCAATATCACAGCCCAGGAAGGCCAGATGTTTTTGGATTCTGGTACTTACGAGGCGGCCTGGGGCTTGGTCCGACGCGGTCGCTCCGGACTACTATCAACATCCCACATGGAGTTATCCGTGAGGGAGCCTCTAACCCTCTTAGGCGCTTTCGCCTCCGGAATGGTGGGGGCCGCTCTCTTCTTCCTCCCCACTTCGGGTGGGGAGTCGTTTTCTTCTTCCTCTTCGCCGTCAGACGAAGAGGGAGTCTCGCTTCCGGACGTCACGTCCGGAGTGCTTTTCCGGTGAAGGCCCTTCCTGGCCCCTATGGCCGCCTTCTTAGCCGTCTTCTCCGGCACCTCGTAAGGTGCAGGGAATAGCATTTTTGTCAGTAACGGGAATTCTTGGTCCTCGGGCAGCGGAGCCGGACAGTTGATCTCCTCTGCCACCTTGTTCCAAGCCTAAAAACAAGGGAAGGAAAGCTCAAATTTCCCCTCAAAATATGCTAGTGAAGGGTACTCCTTGAAAACATTAAAAGAACTGACCGGGTTGGGCTGGCGTTTTAAGCTAAGCCCACGATCTTCGGTTGTAGGCGGCGGCGTCTCGCCGGCCTTGAAGAGCACTTTCCAGATTTCTTCGTGAGTCGTGCCGAAGAACTCTAGTAGTGTCTGGTGCTTGGCCGGATCGAACTCCCAAGCAAGTCCGGCGTTGGCACGGAAGGATCCGACGAATAAGCATGACCTGGACCACATTGACAAGCTTGATTTTCCTGTCTATCATGTTCTGGATACACGTCTGGAGCCCAGTCGGCATCACGCGGCTCGGTGATGTAGAACCACCCCGATTGCCACCCCTTCACCGTCTCCACAAATGAGCCTTCGGGCCAGGTGACGTTGGGCATCTTGCCCACCATAGCACCTCCGCACTCTGCTTGTTGACCGCTCACTACCTTCGGCCTCACGTTGAAGGTCTTCAGCCACAGGCCGAAGTGAGGCGGGATGCGGAGAAAAGCCTCACAAACGACGATAAATGCCGAAATGTTGAGGATAAAGTTGGGGGCCAGGTCATGAAAATCTTGCCCGTAGTAAAACATCAACCCATGGATGAATGGATGAAGAGGGAACCCTAGCCCGCGGACGAAATGTGTAAGAAACACAATCCTCTCGTGGGGCTCAGGAGTGGGGATGATCTGTCCCTTGGCCGGGAGTCGATGAGTGATCTCCTTGGCCAGATATCCGGCCTCCCGGAGCTCCTTGATATCCTTCTTCTAGACGGAAGAGGCCATCCACTTACCTCCAGCTCCGGATCCGGACATCTGTGGAGTGCTTTCTCGAACAAGGGAAAAGCTAAAGCTTGGGCGCTGGAGCTTAGGGACGGAAGGGCAGAGGAGGAAGCGAGGTGTGGGTATAGAAAGGGAATCCTTACCCCCTTATAAAGGCCATGAATGTCAAGCGCCTCCTCACTCGCCTTAAACTCGGCTGTTCCCAAGGGTCGTGCAAACAGCACGGTAGGGTTACCCATGCCCGCGTTGATGAGAATCCCGCAATAAGGGGACACGATCTCTGCTTCGACAAGACGTGCCAATGGCAACCGCGTCTCGGAACGTGGAGCGACAAACGAAAAACGGTTTGAAATTATGGCCGGGCGGACGTGATGTCGTGTTGTAAAAAATTGTCAGTGGATAGAACTCGTGTAAAATATATACATTCTCTCTGCGGTTGTGTATGGTGTGTGTAACAGGTCCGGATACAATCATCGCATCCGAAGAATATCTTGGAGTTCAGAAAAAGGGGAACCCGCCTTGCAATGCCGAAGACAATCTGTGCGCCGGACTCCTCGTCATTGAAGCCAGGTTCAGGGGCTACCGAGGGAGTCCTGGACTAAGGGGTCCTCGGGCGTCCGACCTGTTATCCATGGGCCGGATTGATGGGCTGTGAAGATATGAAGGCCGAAGACTACACCCGTGTCCGGATTGGACTCTCCTTGGCATGGAAGGCAAGCTAGGCGACCGACTATGAAGATTCCCTCTTATGTAACCGACCCCATGTAACCCTAGGTATCTCCGGTGCCTATATAAACCGGAGAGCATAGTCCGGATAGGGATATACTCATTACCATATTCATATAGGCTAGACTTTTAGGGTTTAGCCATAAAGATCTCGTGGTAGATCAACTCTTGTAATACTCATATTCATCAAGATCAATCAACCAGGAAGTAGGGTATTACCTCCATAGAGAGGGCCCGAACCTGAGTATACATCGTGTCCCCCGTCTCCTGTTACCATCGATCCTAGACGCATAGTTTGGGACCCCCTACCCGAGATCCGCCAGTTTTGACACTGACAACCGGCCCTAACATGAGCTAGGAGGAATCCATTCATGGCCAACACATACCCCTCATTATCTGTCAAAGGGATGATATATGTACACTCGGGGAGCCCACAGATATGCGTGTCGTCACAAAAAACCGCACAAGGGAGACGTGGTCGATCAGAAGACCCCGTATACACTACATGCGGCCCGAAAATATGTATGGGTACGGTGGTGTGTGATGTGTTTAAATCCTAAATGCACAACTTCGATGGGCCACCAACTACATTACAAACTGAACACCGTACCCGATTCCAAGCCATGTTCAATACGTACGATGTCAGTTTCCCAACTTCAAGGCGGCAGGGGGGTCGTCCCATGCATGCGCTCAAACTTTATTTGGTCTAGCATGGGACACATCTATATATATCTATACATTTATACACCTATATAGTGTGCGAATAACTTTGAAAGTTGGTCGTTGGATGAAGCCAATCCGACGGTACAGAGATGGCAAATCCGAGCACTACTGGCCGTTGGATATCATCTACATTCCACCAGATTCTGCCACATGTACAATCTAGAAGACTCCATGGTTGAACTTAAGCATAATGCACAAACCTCAAAACACAAGCACTTCTCCTTTGTTCTCTATAATCTTCCATATCTTAATTGCCCAAACTTTTTTGTTCTAAATGAATTGTCACTTTTTGTTTTTACCTTTACAATGCACAATTCCATGAATCTTAAAATAGATTTTTTTATAAAACTAATTGATTTTGGATGAGATGAACTATAAGAATTAAATGAACATCTACATCATGCATATATGACTCAAAGCTTACATGCTATAATGTGGTATTTATTCATAATTTGGTTACCAAATCTCATGCGTGCAATGCATGTGTACCTTACTAGTATCAATAGGAAACCATCATGGTCAAACCCATCTCGTTGTTGGCTCAAAGGGATAGATTGTGTGGGGCCCCCTAATTGTCGGTAAAGGATAGTATATATACCTCGGAGAGCGCACAGATATGGGCCACGTCTATAAGCCGCACAAGGGAGACATGCTCGAGAAGAACACCCTGCCCCCCTATACCCTGCATGCAACCTGAAAAAGGTTTATATAATCGCCATGACAGGTCAAGTCAATCATTCTTTAATTTTTTAGAGGAAAAAATAACCCATAAAAACATAAATAGCTTTATATAATCGCCATGACAGGTCAAGTCAATCATTCTTTAATTTTTTAGAGGAAAAAATAACCCATAAAAACATAATCTACAAATTAGCAAAACAAGGATCCCAAGGTTTATATAATTGCAATGAAAGGTCACTATAGAGATATAATATATCTCTATAATGACCGTGTCATGACATTTAAATGAAGCTTGAGATGTGCAACTTCCCACCGGGTCACCTATCCTTGGACTACTCCAGCCCAAGCACGCTTAACTTTTGCTTTCTATTCTACTAGACTAGCGGATGGGAAGCCGACCCTTGCTGATAAGAATTGCCTCCTTTCCATTAAGGCATTTCACGCTGGTCACCCTATGGGACCTACTCCCTCCTATCACACACATTTGTGCTTTTAGAAACTGTGTGGGATATTTTACATGGCCGGTGTGTCGCCGCTAGCCTTTAATGAGCACTGACACTGGTAGCGGGAAAACAATGGGAGAAGAGGCAGGAAACCAATGAGAGGAGTGGCGAGAAACGGTAGTCTGTTTTGAAAACCTAGTAGGGAAGGAAGCGTGAGCTAGCACGACGCATGCGCACAATGCTTACCCATTTACTGCATGTGCTGTCGAAAGGGCTCAGGGTTGCCGTTCGATCTGGGAGCATCCAACAGTGCACACATACTATCCATGGGGTTTGGGTTCTGGCCAATTAGAACGCATGACTCAGATCACGCACGCAGCAGGGGGAGAATATCATACGGAAACCAACATTCAGTGGAAACCAGTGAAAACCACGAGAAAAAGATGTTCTGAAGTTTCAATTTTTTTGAAAAAACGCGGGATGTTAAGAGGATGATGTTTTATTGCCACACAAAATTTCAAGTTGAAACGCATTACGAGATGTGAGCTATGAAAAAGACAAAATCAGCGTTGAATAGTGCCGAATAGTAATGTCACTATTCAGGGCTGAATTTGTTTTCTCATAGCTCACATCTAGTAATGTTTTTCAACTTGAAATTTTGTGTCACAATAAAACATCACCTTCTTAACATCCCACATTTTTTTAGATTTGTATGAAACTTTAAAATATGGTTTCCACGAAGTTTTCATTGAATATCGACTTTTCGTGAGTGAACCGTGTGCTATTTGAAAACATTTCGGGAGAAGAATCTCGATTTTTAAATCCCCGTAAATCCAAAACTAAGCAGAAAATTGTGAAACCTGGCATGGTGTCATGACATGGCACTTATATGTCGAGGAATTTTTTTCGTCCATTGTGGTGCAAGTTTTATTACAAGCCTCTTACAAACCGGAGCTTCTCTCAAAGAAGCCTCGTGGTTCCGATAGGGAAACGTGTCCCCCTTGTGGGCGAAACGTAATCACTGCCTCTTTTCGCCTTGTATTTTCTTCTACGGGCAACATGGAACGACAGGATATCCGTGCTGAAATTTAAACTTATTCAGGGTTCGTTTGGCTTTTTTATACACTAATTTAGTTTCGTAGGCATTTAATGTCCATAATTCAAATCTGAACTACAAATACATGCTCCAGTTCACCAAAATGGCTATAAAAATTATACATGTGTCCTTGGGTGCATGTTTAGGTCCCATGCCAGGAATGAGAACGAATTACAACCGTACCGGTGTCATGGCTCGTCCTCAAACATTTCGAATCTCGGTTTTTAAGTCCAAATAAATCCCAAACTCACCAGAAAGTCATCAAAGATGGCATGGTAACACGTTAGGGCACATATATGTCATGGTAAAAACATTGTCCAATATGGGCCAAGCTTTATTACAAACCTCTTACAAAAACCGGAGCTTCTCTCAAAGAAGCCTCGTGGTTCCGATAGGGAAACGTGTATCCCTTGTGGGCGAAACGTAATCACTGCCACTTTTCGCCTTGTATTTTCTTCTACGGGCAATATGGAACGACAGGATATCCGTGCTGAAATTTAAACTTATTCAGGGTTCGTTTGGCCTTTTTATACACTAATTGAGTTTCCTAGGCATTTAATGTCCATAATTCAAATCTGAACTTCAAATACATGCTCGAGTTCACCAAAATAGCTAGAAAATTTATACATGTGTCCTTGGGTGCATAGTTAGGTCCCATGCCAGGAATGGGAATGAATTACAACCGTAACCGTGTCCTGGCTCGTCCTCAAACATTTGGAATCTCGGTTTTTAAATCACAGTAAATCCTAAACTCACCAGAAAGTCATCAAAGGTGGCATGGTGTGACGTCATGGCACATATATGTCGTGGTAAAAACATTGTCCAATTTGGGCCAAGGTTTATTACAAACCTCTTACAAAAACCAAAGCTTCTCTCAAAGAAGGCTCGTGGTTCGGATAGGGAAACATGTTCCCCTTGTGGGAGAAACGTAATCACTGCCTCTTTTTGCCTTGTATTTTATTCCATGGGCAACATGGAACGACATGATATCTGTGCTGAAATTTAAACTTATTCAGGGTTCCTTTGGCCTTTTAATACACTAATTGAGTTTCCTAGGCATTTAATGTCCATAATTCAAATCTAAACTACACATACATGCTCCATTTCACCAAAATGGCTAGAAAAATTATAAATGTGTCCTTGGGTGCATGTTTAGGTTCCATGCCAGGAATGGGAACGAATTACAACTGTACGGTGTCCTGGCTCGTCCTCGAACATTTCGAATCTCGGTTTTTAAGTCCCCATAAATCCAAAACTCACCAGAAAGTCATCACAAGTGTCATGGTGTCACGTCATGGCACATATATGTCGTGGTAAAAACATTGCCAATTTGGGCCAAGCTTTATTACAAACCTCTTACAAACCGGAGCCTGTCGCAAGAATCCTCGTGGTTTTGATAGGGAAACGTGTCCCCTTGTGGGCCAAATGATAATCACTCCCTCTTCTAGCCTCGTATTTTATTCTACACGTGACACGGAACAACGGGAGATTCGCGCTGAAATTTGAAATTATTCAGGGTTTGTTTGACCTTTTTTATTCATTAATTGAGTTTTCTAGGCATTTAATGTCCATAATTCAAATCCGAACTACAAATACATGCTCAAGTGCACCAAAATGGCTAGAAAAAAGTACATGTTTCCTTGGGGTGCATTTTTAGGTCCCATGGAACGAATGGGAACGAATTCAACCGTCTCGCCGTCCTGGCTTGGCCACAAACATTGCGAATCTCGGTTTTTAAATCTTTGTAAATCCAAAACTCACCAGGAAATCATGAAACTTGGCATGGTGTCACTACATGGTACATATAATTGTCCAATTTGGGTGAAGCTATATTACAAGCCTCTTACAAACCGGAGCCTCTCGCAACCCTCATGGTTCCGGTAGGGAAACATGCCCCTCTTGTGGGCGAAACGATAATCGCTACTTCTTATCGCCTTGAACTTTGTTTTCTACAGGCAACATAGAATAACAGGAGTGTCGGGCTGAAATTTGAAACTGTTCAGGGTTCGTTTGGCCGTTGTATATATATTACTAATTACTAAGTTTTCTACGCATTTAATGTAGTCCATCATTCTAATTTGAAGTACAAGCACATGCTCCAGTGAAGCAAAATGGGTGGGAAATCGTACATGTGTCATTGGGTGCATGTTTAGGTCTCATTTAAGGAATGGGAATGAATTACAAACTTGTCGTCGTCCTGAAACATTGAGAATCTCGGTTTTTAAATCCCAGTAAATCAAAAACTCACCCAAAAAACATGAAACTTGGCATGGTTTCATGACATGGAACATATATGCCGTGGTAAAAAATCGTTCAGTTTGAGAAGAGGCGCACACATTAGTAGCCAATGAAGTCCTTTTTGAAACAAAAAGCTGACACGTTAATATCGCAAACAGTTGTATTATATTAACCGTGTCGAAATTTAACCATACTCGGTGGCGTGTGTGCAGCTGTTTGACTAGACGGGATGAGCGCGAGAAGTCCGTCGTGTAGGCTCGATGGGACGCATGCGAGTAGTCCACCGGGCAGGCTCGACAGGACGCGTGCATCCTGTCCACCTCATAGTCGCAGGCTCGACGGGACACGTGCGAGCAGCAAAGCCGCCCATGCTCACCGGTAAGCGAGCTCTTTGACTTTCATGCACTAGCCGCCGCCCTCCTAACTCACAACTTCTCCATTAATGGGTTAATTAAAGCCCCTAGATGGAGGGTGTTCGCTTGTGATCCCATGGCAGCATTTGCTTTGTTCGTGTTTTCAACTCGTATTCCACCCTAATTGAAATTGCCACAAAGGGCAACGGATAATACGACCACAAATAAAATGGCAACGGATAATACGACGACAAATTTGAAATGGCGCAAATAATACTTGTCTTACATATTTTGGATAATTTAAAATGCCACATGCGGCCAAGCCCGAAAGACACGGGTTAAGAGAAGAAGGAAATTGGAGACAACGATCTGGGTCGCTACTGTCTCTACTCGTCAACGGATCGCCGGGCGACGATATCATCCAGCTCCTTCTTCAATTCCTCACGACTTTGCTTGAAAGCAGCCACAGATTCCTCCACCTCCTGCTCGCGCTCGATCCGAAGCTACCTCAAGTCACCCACTAGTTCCTCGACGACCGCTGTCAGCGTCATCCCTGAGGCACTGCTCTGCTCATGCAGCATCTTCCAGCCGGTGGCCTCCTCCTCCTTCTCGGCGAGCGCCTTGAGGAGCTTCGCATTGTCACCCATGAGTTGCTCGACGAGGCCGGTCGCCTTCTCAACCGAGGCATCGCTGATCTTGAGCACCTTCATCAAGCCGTCGACCAGCTCCTGCTGCGTAGTGACGCCAGCGAGAATGTTGTTGTCGCCGGCGAAGGACTCCAGGAACACCGGCTCGTCACGATGGCCGACGCCACGAATGCGCTTGTGGGAGCCCTCGCGTGCCCCTGAGAGCTCGTTCGAGGGCTCCATGGCGCACCGGGACATCTCTGCTACGGCTGCGGCTTCGCGGCGAGACCTCTCTAGTGCTTCCATGGCCTTGGTCTTTGTTGCCTGGTTATATGTCCACCCTAAACTCCTCCTATCGGTCATGGCAGAATGACTTGACAGGAAAGACCAGTTTTGTGGGTGATGAGGAGAGGAACTGTGAAGTAATTTTTGAGTGGGTAGCTTTTATAGCCCGGTGCTAAGCGTGAACACATATTAGTTTGATAGGTGTCAACAGATTTGCAATTACTTATTGCGTTGTAATCCGCAATGTGATGAGAAACAAGGTCAAAATTTATTGATGGCAGAAGGTTGACCACGTGGTTGCTCGTCGTTGAGTCGGCTGTTTGCCACGTATCACACACATCTTGTTAAGTTGAACCGTTTCTGTTGTGTTCGCTAATCGAAAACAGTTCGTCTGATTGAACCTTATGCCCTATATCACACACACACACTCCCTAATAGCAAACAGTTCATCGGAGCAAACTGTATACCGTATATCGCACACACATTGATCTGGCTGCCCGTTTCTGTTGTTCTGCCTCATCGCAAACAGTTCGAACGAGTCAACCGTGTGCCCTGGATCGCACACGCAACTAAAATCTGAACCGTGTTTGATGTATCATTCATTGCAAACGTTTTGCACCTTTTTGACGGTTTTTTACATCCCCGTTTGTGATTAATGCATCACACACAGTTTCGTCAAAGGGTCTCTGATCGTAGTGTCGCGTTAGCAGCATCCTGAAGTAGTGGAGGTAACCTCTTTTCAATAGCACGTGCACGAGCTCCAGTCATTGGTCCACTTGGCGCTTGGGGTGTTGGTGTATAATCCATGGGAATGGTCATAGGGTGCTCCGCAGCACGTCTGGAGTAGATCGGACGACATCAAGCCATATACATATAGCAAAAGAAATCTGGAATGATGTGGCTGCTTGAGAGTGCACGAAAAGAAGAAGTTAATGGTTATTTATGGCAGGCTACATGCGCATGAAGAGTTAGTGGGAAAATATTTTTACATGGTGGACCTACATGACGATATGGATAGGCTGCATGTCAAGATAATTAAGATAGTGATGATGAATTTCTTATGTATATAGGATTAATGAATTGGTTGTGTGCTATATGATCTACGTGCATGCGTTTGCACATAAATGAGGGTTTGAATATGAGAGGTGTGGTTTTCCAAGGTGATAGATGAGGGGCGGGCAGATGTTGTCCATGGACAGGGTCACTAGTTCGGTTGTAGAAGCTCTTTGTGTAACTACAATGTGATTCACCAAGACGTCCCCAAATGTTCAGACGACGCTGTCTCGACCCTTTTGGACATCCAACTTCGTGCAACATACCTCTGTGGCACGGTCCCGACGTCCAAATTCCCCTAATCCGGTACCAAACCTGGGAGAGGTTTGGGCGGTCTGAACATCTGTGTGGCCCATTTGTTAGACTACATCTCCCCACACCCCATGTACCTTCTCCTCTAGGTCTACATAGCCCACCCCGAGGCCCAGATTTAATGCCTATGTGATGTATATGATTGGATGACCAGCTTGTTGGAAACATGCACTAGAGGAAATAATATTGTATTATTATATTTCCATTTTTCGTAATTAAGAGTTTATATTTCATGCTATAACTGCTATGATCCTGGAATATGCGATTCAGTGGAAAACTCATATGCACGTGTGCAATGATAAATGGTTAAACAATAGGTTCCTGGTCTCTCCTCTAAGACTGGCTCAAGTGTTGTTGGTGATCATGTTTTTGGACCTTAGGATATTGTGAAGTGTAACGGTAGTCCTAAATCAACAATGAGGGTATGACGTTAGAAGAATGATCATGTTGAATCAACCAAAACTTGTGTGTTATACTTTATGATTATGTCATCTTAAATCATTTGTTATAACATGGAGTGTTAGCATGTGTTTTAGTTCCTCAGACCATGAGGCTGTCTTGGTCACTTCATACCAGACGGTGGTTTTTGGGGTTGCTCAAATGTCATCTGTAACAAGGTGATCATAACGACAATTTTCAGGCTCATCGGAAAGTTTGACAAGTGACCGGATAGCTCGAGAGTGGGATTTGCTCCTCTAACGATGGAGAGATATTCTTAGGGACCTCTTGGTATGACGGCATCCATCATCGTTTAGCCAGACACAGGTGACTACGTCACAGGGATGCCGGAACACGTTAATGAGAAAGTAGAACAAAATCGGTAACGGGAGCAACGGTATAGTGAGCATGGTGATGACTCAGGAGGATACCGATGCACACCGGGTTTTGTAAAGTATCACAAAGCAAAGGGAACATCACATGATAACAAAGGTTCCCTCAAATATCATTCATGTAATCACAGGGACCGATATGGATGTCCACGGTTTCGTTATCGGTCATTGAACGAAGGAGTTTCGTTCATGTCCATGATTTACCGCACCTACGGGGTCACAAGCTTAAGGTAATCATGATCTGCTGAGCAGTATTAGTGCAGGAGTGATGAGAATATATTTGTGAATTTTTTCATTAATATCAGGAATGGTTCTGAGAGGTTCCAGCAGCGTTTCGGGGTCAGCGGAAGGGTTTCGATGAATATCGAGTATTACCGAGTATTAAAGATTAATATATACAGGTGGAAAGTGCTTCCAAGGATGTTAAATTATATATATAATGCTGTAAAAATGTTTAGAACAAATATATATTTAATTTAATATCAATGGGCCTAATAAGGCCAAGAGGTGGAAAAGGAATTGGGCCACAAGGGCTCAAGTAGGAAGGCGCCCGATTTCCTTGTGGGGGCGCCGAATTAGACAAGGGGAGGGAGTGCGAATATCTCTCCCTAGACCGGTGCCCCATGGGGGACTTCCCCCTTGGTGGCTTCCCTCTCCTCCTCCTCCAACCTATATATACTAGGGGATTTTGCTCTATTGGATACACAAGTTTTGGAGCCTCCTCTAGTTGATCTAGTTTTAGTTCTAGTTGGTCCTAGTTGAGTAATTAGAGATACCCCTAGCCACCTCTAATTAATCCTCATAATTAGAAGCCCCGTGTGTTTCTAATCTCCACCCTCTAATTCTCTGGCGACGATTAGCTCTGGACGGTGGAGCGCTGCCGGATCATGAAGACAGTATGCTTGTAACCAAGTAGAGAGGTCGTGCTTTCGATCTTCAGTTCGAGGGATCGTTTGTGGGTGGTTCGCAGGATTGTCATCGACGTTCGAGGGACTCCAAGTAGGATCTTCACCGTCTCATCTACTTCTGCTGCACTCTGAAGTCAGTAACGATCGTTGATCCAAACCTGATATGCATCTTCATATTGTTCCTCGGTGTTCGTAGGGCGATTTTTTTGTTTTCTACTATGTTTCCCAACAGTGGCACCAGAGCCAGGTTCTATGAGTAGATGCTCACATGTGATTGTGAGGTGATGTTCTTGCTATGCTTCCCTCGAGTATTGCTTCGGTTCAGTTCTTTGACGACATGGTGTCGCTTTTCACAAGGTTCTGACAGTTGCTTAGCTCTGGCTGTCGACGATCTGCTAACAGTTCCTTGGGCTTCACCATAGTCAAGAATAGTGAACCATCGTGTACGCAAGAGGGTGATGAAGATGGATGATCTTCTCGGGGGTCACGCATAGTAGACAAAATTTAGTGTGGGGGAATGAGATTTTTAATTAATTCTCTTCTTTCACAGACCCCAAAATTTAATCTAGCAAGAAGGATTATCACTTTATGGTGCATGTAGGTAGCTAGGTTTATCGGGGAACCCTAGAAGCCACGTAATTAAAATTAGCCAGATAGATTAGAGGACGTCTAACTTGGTTTTGCAGGGTTTGCATATCCTGTGGCATAGTCTTCATCGTGATAAATAGTTTATGTATGAGATGGTTATATGTTGTAATGTTATGTGGCCTACGCATCACTGCATGATGTGCTAGAGCCATGAAATTGCTACCTTAATGTAAATGTCGTAGAGATAGGTTATAGGTGACGGTGTCAAGACATACACGGAGGACCCCGACGAGGAGAAGGTGTACCAGGCGCGGGACAAGGAGCTATAATTTTGCTGCCACGACAACGTTTTCTGAAACAGCTACCATGGCAACATTTTCTGATATTGCCGCCACGACAACGAAATATTGATCGTCAAGTCGCTTCAACTTGAGATTGAAGACGGTCATGGAGAACTCCCGGCGCCAAGGGCTATACCATATCATGCTATTATGAATTGCCTGAGATGTTTATCGCTTTGTTTGCACCTTTAGATTGTGTAGTAGTTAATTTTTAGGGTGATCTTTAACAGTAAATATCAAGTTAAAAGGTGATCTTCCCAGTGTTGCAATTGTCTATCACGTAGCATTTCGGAGTGCGTGCTACTTGTGAGCTGTGTTGGGATTTCCTCGAAGAGGAGAGAATGATGCAGTACAGTAGACATAAGTATTTCCCTTAGTTATTAAACCAAGGTTATGAATCTAGTAGGAGAACCAAGCAACACTATGTAAAAAACACCTACACACAAACAACAAATACTTGCAACCCAACACGTAGGGGGGTTGTCAATCCCTCAACGGTTATGAGCAAGATTAAAAGACATAGTGTTTGATAGATAGATCTGACAAAAATACAAAATAAATAAATAAAAGAAAATTGCAGCGAGTTTTTTTTGTTTTAATATATGATAGGAAATAGACCCGGGGCCCATAGTTTTCACTAGAGGCTTCCCTCGAGAAAATAGCATATGGTGGGTAAACAAATTACTGTTGAGCAATTGATAGAAAAACAAATAATTATGACGATATCCAAGGGAATGATCATACATAGGCATCACATCCAAGATTAGTAGACCAAACCGATTCTGCACCTACTACTATTCCACACATCGACCACTATCCAGCATGCATCTAGTGTATTAAGTTCCTGAAAAAACAGAGTAATGCTTTAAGCAAGATGACATGATGTAGACAAGATAAACTCATGTATGAAATAAATCCCACGTTGTTACCCTTAATAGCAACAATATATGCGTGTCATGTCTCCTTCTGTCACTGAAATTGAGCACCGCAAGGTTGAACCCATCACCAAGCAGATTGCTCCCATGGCAAGATAAATCAATCTAGTTGGCCAAACCAAACCAATAAATCAGAGAAGAAATACGAAGCTATATTAATCATGCATAAAAGAGTTCAGAGAAAACCCAAATAATATTCATGAATAGATGTGATCATAAACTCACAATTCATCGGAGCTCAACAAACACACCGCAAAGAAGAATTACATCGGATAGAACTCCGAGAATATCAAGGAGAACATTGTATTAAAGGACATCAAGAGAGAAGAAGCCATCTAGCTACTAACTACGGACCCGTATGTCTGTGGTAAACTACTCACGCATCATCGAAGGGGCGGCAAGGGTGATGAAGAACCCCTTCATGATCGTTTCCCCCTCTGACAGAGTGCTGGAAAAGGCCTCTAGATTGGATCTCGTGGTTTTGGAACTTGCGGCGGTGGAAAAAGTATTTCGTGGACTCCCATGAGGGTTTTGGTATTTTATAGTATTTATATAAGGGGAGATAGGTCAAAACGATGCTCATGGGCCCCACTACCGACCAGGACGCGCCAGAGGCCCCTGGCTTGCCCTGGTGCCTAGTGGGCCCCTCTTCCATCTTCTGGTTCCCTCTCGAAGCTTCCAGGGTCTCTTATCGCAAGAAAAAACATCTCCAAAACGTTTCATGGCATTTGGACTTCGTTTGGTACTGATATTCTGCAAAGTAAAAAACAAGCAAAAAACTGCAACTGGCACTAGGCACTAAGTTAATAGGCTAGTCCCACAAAATGATAAAGTTGCTTGCAATTGTATATAAAACAGCCAAGATTGATAATATAATAGCATGGAACAATCAAAATTTATAAAACAGCCAAGCTTAATTCCTGCTCGTCCTCGAGTAGGTAAATGATAAAAACAGAATTTTTGATATGGAATGCTACCTAACATATTCATCATATATTCTTTTCTTTGTAGCATGGACATTTGGACTTGAATGATTCAAAGCAATAGCCTATAATTTGACATGAAAACATCAATACTCAAGCATATCAACAAGCAACCATGTCTTTCAAAATATGAATGCTAAAGAAAGTTACCCCTAGCCCATTATGCTCAGTCATTGATCCATTCATTAATTAAACACACTCAAATATTAACTATGTCCAATGCACAAGTATGACAATAGTGTTCCCTAGTTGGTGCTTTATAAGAGAAGATGGAGACTAAACATAAAAAAAATTGCATAAAGGTAAATAGATAGGCCCTTCGCAGAGGGAAGCAGGGACTTATAGAGGTGCCAGAGCCCATAGCTTAAATTGAGAGATAAAATTATTTTGAGAGGCATGCTTTTCCTGTCAACAAAAACGACCGAGAATTCCCAATATCTTCCATGCTAGACAAATTATAGGCAGTTCCCAAACAGAAAGTAAAGTTTATTTCGTTTCTACCATTCTTTCACAATCTATGGCTAGTTGTATCCACGCGTGCCTTCCATACCAACACTCTCTAGAGTATTTACTATCATAGTATTATTTTTCTTCATTTCAGAACTAGGCATCCCTATTACCTGCCACACTCTCGTGCAATGACAAGTGAATAAACACTCATCATGAGAATAAAATACCTAGCATGGAAAATATTGGCCACCCCCTGCTGCTTCATGAGCGGTACATGCACACAAAATGGAAATTCATTTTGAAAATTAGAGCTGCACATACAAATTTACTTGGAACGACATGGAAATACCGCATATAGGTAGGTATGGTTGACTCATTTGGCACAACTTTGGGTTTAAGGAGTTGGATGCACCAGAAGTATTCCCGCTTAGTACAAGTGAAGGCTAGCAAATAGATTGAGAAGCAACCAACCAAAAAACAAAAACGTTCATAAACATGCATTGAACATAATTAACACCGAATAATGCAGCACAAGTAGGATATAATTTCATTGCATAACTATTGACTTTACGTGCATGCATAGGGAATCACAAACCTTAACACCAATATTCTTACTAAAGCATAATTACTCACCAACATGACTCACATACCTCTATCTCCATATTGCAAAACTATTGCACGGAATCAAGTTTATAATATCCAACGATCTTCATGAAAGTTTTTATTATATCCCCCTTGGATATCTATCACTTTCGGACCAAATTCATATCTCGTGCAAATTACCATTACTATTCTTAACTCTCAAAAAGATCTAAGTGAAGCATGAGAGCATAAATATTTCTTCAAAATTTATCAACTCTCAAAATAATATAAGTGAAGCAAGAGAGTTTATTTCTTTAATATTTATCAACTTCCAAAATAATATAAGTGAAGCAAGAGAGTTTATTTCTGTAAAATATAACCACCGCCGTGCTCAAAAAGATATAAGTGAAGCACAAGAGCAACTTCCTAGCTCAAAAGATTTAAGTGAAGCACACAGAGTATTCTAGCAATCATGATATGTGTGTGTGGCTCTCTCAAACAAGTGTGTCCAGCAAGGATGATTGTGACAAACTAAAAAGAAAACAAATCAAATACTCATATACAAGACGCTCCAAGCAAACCTCATGATATGTGACGAATAAAAATATAGCTCTAAGTAAAAATACCAATGGCCTTTAAAAGAAAGAGGGGATGCCTTCCGGGGCATCCCCAAGCTTAGTTGCTTGGAAGTCCTATAATATTACCTTTGGGTGCCCCGGGCATCCCCAAGATTAGACTCTTTTCACTCCTTATTCCTTCGTCAATCGTGATCTCACCCAAAACATGAAAACTTCAATCACACAAAACTTAACAGAACCTTGTGAGATCCGTTAGAGTAAAAAACCAAACCACCACTTTAAGTACTATTACAAATGCATTCATATTCTATTATTGCATTATACCTACTGTATTCTAACTTTACCATGGCTTATACCCCCCAATACAATCCATGGATTCATCAAAATAAGAACACAATGCAATGAAAATAGAATCTGTCAAAAATAGGATAGTCTGTAGTAATCTGAACTTTGACCATACTTCTGTAACTCCAAAAATTATGAAAATTCAGGAAAGCGTAGGAAATTTGTATATCAATCATGTGTAAAAAATTCAGAATTTTTGTCGCTCCAGTGATTTTTAACAATTCTTCTGCTGGACGTAAAAATTTCTGTTAATGTACATAATAAAAGCAACTATCACCCAAATCATCCCAAAGGCTTTACTTGGCACAAACACTAATTAAAACATAAAAACACAATCATAACAGTAGCATAATTGTGTATTTATTGAACAACAGAAAGGATAACAAAAAATTAAAAGGTAACTATTGGGTTGCCTCCCAACAAGTGCTATTGTTTTATGCCCCTAGCTAGGCATAATGCATAGTTTCAAGTGTTGCCATCTTTCTTTTCTATCTCCTAAATCAGACAACCATACCTCTTAGGATTTCTAGCACGCATGTTTCTAATGATCACACTCCTAGGGATAAAATTGAGAGATTTATTCTCATAGATCACTTCCTTTATTTAATCAACAAAATTGGGGTGAACACTAATCATTTACAGATCCTCGTTGTTGATGCTAGTTGTGGGACCCTTGTCTTTAGGAACATAGATAGGATTGAACTTTCTATTATGAGGAGTTTTTTCAATAGTTTTAATGGAAGAAAAGGCATAACCCAAATTGTTAATAATGTCCTCCAACTTATCAATCCTAGCGGGACTTTGTTGTACCCTTTCACTGATTATTGGTTCTTTCTCTTTTAGCATCTTTAGAGTAATTCCTACCTTTGATCCAAATTGAATGACATGGTCGTGATTATTTTTATACAAATTGTCAATACGTTCTATGGTAGGCATGTTCTTTTCAATAACATCTAATCTTTGCATAAAATGTTCCAAAGTTAAAACTGTTTCATTAACAGTGACAAGTGGTGATCCCACTAAATTTCGCATAGCATTGAAAGCATCAATGTAAGGACACATAAAGAAATTCCCTTCGATAATAGTGTCAAGCACAAATCTATACCAAGTGGTAATACCCACATAAAAATTGTCAAGAAGAACGGTAGTAGATTGCTTACGAGTTGATCTATTATGAGCATTGCAAATCCTATACCAAGCATCTTTTAAATTCTCTCCTGCCCTTTGCTTAAAATTGAGAAGTTCATGCATGGGAGTGCACGTAGCAAGGGAAGAACTAGCCATAATGATAAATTGGGCAAGCAAGCAAAGGAGTAAACAAGAAAACACACAAAAGAACACGTAAAATATTTTTGTATTTTTGTAGAAACTTTTTAGAAGTGGGGAGATGAAAGCGAGAGGAAAATGGAATATAATGTAAATGCAAGGAGATGAAAGTTTATGAGTATGTACTTGATATATGTTGATGATGTCTCCCCGGCAACGGCGCCAGAAATTCTTCCTGCTACTTATGAGCTATGTTGGGATTTCCTCGAAGAGAAGAGGATGCTGCAGTATAGTAGAGGTAAGTATTTCCCTCAGTTATGAAACCAAGGTTATCAATCCAGTCAACACTATCTAAACAACACCAGCACACGAACAACAAGTAATTGCAAGCCAGTGCATAGAGGGGTTGTCAATCCCTCAACGGTTATGAGCAAGATTAAAGGGATAATTAGATTTATGCCCCTACTTGTGTCCCACTCATCTGTTTTACCCCTAATTTCCAAAAGTCATCGGTTTTGTCCAAGTCACTTTGCTCCTCTTATGCTTTTGCCCTTTGACCGTTTGACCGTCAGTTTGAAAACTTCATAACTAATTCATACTTAATCAGAAAAATTCAAATAAGATGCCAAAATGTTCAGAAAAACATCACCTATATGTCAGTGTCATTTGCATTCATTAAAAAAGTGTTGGAAAGTGCACATATGAGTTTTAGCTCTTTTGATACCACCATGAATAGTAAATCTGAAAAAATTCAAAAAAATTCAAAAAAATGGTGGCAAAGAACAACAAATGTTGTAAGTGCTTGCCAAGTTTCATCAGGGAACAACATTCGTGGAAGTCGTGGCAAAAAATTAATCTATTTTGGAGTGCTGATTGTTTTTTTTGCCGGGGCTCCCACGAATGTCATTCCCTGATGAAACTTGGCAAGCACTTAAAACATTTGTCATTCTTTGCCACCAATTTTTTTTTTAAATTTTGAATTTTTTTAGATTTTACTATTCATGGTGGTAGCATAACAGCTAAAACTCAGATGGGTACTTTCAAACACTTTTTTCATCAATGCAAATGACACTGACATATAGGTGATGTTCTTCCGAACATTTTGGTATGTTATTTGCATTTTTCTGATTTAGTATGAATTAGCTATGAAGCTTTCAAACTGATGGTCAAACGGTCAAAGGGCAAAAGCATACGAGGAGCGAAGTCACTTGGATAGAAGCGGTGACTTTTGGAAATTAGGGGTAAAACAGCCGAGTGGGACACAACTAGGGGCATAAATCGAATTATCCCAAGATTAAAATATATGGTTTTTTATAGATAGCTCTGAAAAAATACAAAATAAAATAAATAAAGGAAAATTGCAGCGAGGTATTTTTGTTTTAATATATGATAGTAAATAGACCCGGGGGCCATAACTTTCACTAGAGGCTTCTCTCGAGAAAATAGCATACGGTGGGTAAACAAATTACTGTTGAGCAATTGATAGAAAAGTAAATATGTCGGCGTTCTAGGAACCAGGGTACCCAGACTTGCCTGCCTGCGGCCCACGGCGTGGCTCCCTCGACGGCCTGGTACGGCCCATCTGCAAGACCGCCAGGACAAGACCCTCGCGAGGGCCCTGCTCTCGCTAGGCGGACGACACCAAGACCTCCAGAGGGAGCGGCCACCCCAGGCGGCCTCCCAAGGAGCAGAGATTTTTATGCAGGCACCCAGCCTCATGAGGCTGCGATGACGTGAGTCATGAGGACCATGGTCAGGCGGGCGCCAACAGGCGCAGAGGAGATAGTTTCCCTTTCGGTGCTAAGGGGGTAAGGACGAGCACGGGTTCCCGAGGAATCACACAAAGGTTTCCATTCAGGTGCTACAAGATCAAGACCATGGGCTCGGTAAGGCAGATGTCATCACTGATCCCACCGCTGCGTTATGGTCAGAAGTTTTGCAAGGGAAGACCACCTTTCGTTAGGATTAGATGTACTACTTGTCCCCTTTCAAATTGGCCGCTGTGGGATCCCTTCCCGCCTAAGTTTCAAGGGATGAGGACCAAGGCCACTATAAATATAGGTTAGCCACCACTGTAGAGTGGGATCCGATCCTTTCCACCCTCACCACCATAGCCTTCGTGAGGATGTTCATCCACTATACTTGTTCATCCTCAACCCCTCGTGAGGCCAATCCACCCCAAAGCAGAAGTAGGGTTTTACACCGCAAAGTGGCCCGAACCTGGGTAAACTGTCGTGTTCATCTTCTTCCCCGTTCACGCGAATCCGGCAAGGCTATGCCGTAGGGCGGCGAGCTTGAGACTTGAGAGGTTGAGAGCTTCGCACATGCCCCTGTCGGATGTGGGGTTCCGGCAAACCCTTGAGGTTCAAACACTGGGGTGCGCGCGAAGTCTTTCCCTCCTACCGATCTACGCCCTAGCTCGCTAAGATCTCGCGGACGAACTCGACGAACTCGTAACACAGAAAGGCACGAGGTTTATACTGGTTCAGGCCACCGTTGTGGTGTAATACCCTACTCCAGTGTGGTGGTGGTGGATTGCCTCTTGGGCTGATGATGAACAGTACAAGGGAAGAACAGCCTCCTGAGGTTGAGGTGTTCTTGTGGGTAGGCTCTCGATCAGGTTGGATCAAGCTAAGATGAGATGCCTCTACTATGGTGGCTAGCTCTACTTATATAGGCCCTGGTCCTCTTCCCAAATATCGAGCGGGAAGGGAGCCAACAACGGCGGGCAAATTTGAAGGGGGACAGCAAGTAAAAGCTATCCTGACAAAAGCGGTCTTCGCCTGCGAAAAGCTTTGGTGGTGACGCCGTCTTGGACTCCACGATGACCTCCGTCTCGCCGTCCTCCTGGTCTTGGTCTCGTTGCACCAATATAGCAACCTTTGCCTGATGCCTCGGTACTCCTCGCCTGCGCTGGCCTCCTTAGCACCAAAGAGGAAATAAGGATGCTGTGCGCACTGGCACCCGCCTGGTGTGGTGCGTCATGGCTCACGTCACGAGGGCCTCGTGAGGTTTGCCCCGCCTTGATATCTCCGCTCCTCATGAGCCTACCTGGCTCGGCCACTCCCGAGGAGGTCTTGCGTCGTCCGCCTCGCGAGGCTTGGACCCTCGCGAGGGTCTTGGATGCCTTGTTGATGAAGATGGGCCGTACGGCCTGCTGGCTTAGCCATGCGGTGGGCCGCAGGCAGGCAAGTCTGGGGACGCACGTTCTCAGAACGCCGATAGTAGCTCCCGGGCCCAAGGTGCGCTCGGGCTTGGCTTCGCGGCGAAGCCAAGGGTCAAGTTCGGAGCACCGCGAGCCCCAAAATCATGCGGCCTCGGTTGACGCATGGCGGTTGATTGGACGTGGGCGTCTCTACTTCCCCATGCTTCCTCGGCAACTGCTTGACCTGACAAAAGGCTGGCGCAGGCAGCACTTGCCTTCATTGCTTCTTCCTTGCCTTGCTCCAGATCCCCTTTCTTGCTCCTCGCCACCGCTACCTCCAGATCCGCTCCAATCTCATCCTGCACCCGCAACCCATGGCGCCGTGCAAAGTCAAGACTTCCTCAACACCGGCTTGGTATGAGCCGGCCCTTGAGGCGCCCACCATCATGGAGAAAAGCCTCGCCTCCATGCGCCTGCTGACGGCGGGCGAGAGCAATGAGTGGGGGGCGACCGAGCTCCGGCTTGCCTCCGACGTGCCGGAGCCCGAGGGAAGCACCTTCTTCCCCTTCTTCTCGATTGGTGTCGCCGTCGGGTTGGTTCCTCCCTTCTCTGATTTCTTTTATGAAGTCCTCGACCACTACGGTCTGCAGGCGTTGCATCTCCATCCCAATTCTGTCCTTCTCATGTCCATCTTCGCCTACTACTGTGAGGCGTACCTGGGCGTGATGCCGTCCGTGGCGTTGCTTCGCCATTTCTTCTTCCTTCGTGTCAGTGAGGGTCACATCTCCGGATGCGCTAACTTCGTCGCATGCTGCAAGGCCAACTCAATCTCGAGCACCGGGAAGAGGGCCGACAACATCCGATCCAAATGGGTCATGATGGATGCCCAGCGTGCCGATCCGCGCCTGGCGTTGCCGACGGAGCCGCCCCGGCAGGGCAAGGGGTGGCCCAAGGTGGAGCTTGTCGACGAGCGGGCATCATCAGTGTTGGGGTAGATGATGACCAACCTAAAGCCGGGCAACGCGAGGGCGGCCAAGATAACGGGGGCGATGCTCCTGAGGGAGTTCTTGATGCTGCGGGTTGCCCCACTCCAGGCGCCCGCGCGCCCCCTCTGGGAGCTTGAAGAAGAGGAGAACAAGACCCGCCTGCGGCCAGGGAACCTGCCTGGCGATGAATTGGACGTCCTCCTGCGCCTCATAGTCGGGGACAACCAGGAGTGCCCGCCTAGCGCCTTCGTTTGCCTGTTGCAACGCAGGGACCGGGAGGAATTCGTTGCCTCCAGGCCGACTTTTGATGCGCGCGGGCTGGTGCCGCCGGCGCTTCCGGGAGCTCCTTCGGCGCAGAAACCGGTGGAGGTGTCTTCTGGCGAGTCCCACGGAGAGGGGGAAGAGGAGGTGGACTCGGAGAAGACCCTAGAAGAGGTGGGGGAGACTTCCCCTCTGAGCAAGGCCGAGATTCTCCGCGCCCTTCCTGATGATGCCGAGGTCGACGCCTACCAAGGGGAGAGGGAGCAACCCTCATCCCGACGAAGTGTCGGGTGGTAGGTGCGACATATACCAACGGGTGGCTTATCATTGTGGGAGCCAGTAAGACGTCGCCGGTGCCTGGAAACGGGATGAGGCGAAGACATGCACGCCGGCGGATCAGCCCCAAACCTGGGTAAGATCCGCCGGCTCCGTAGAGCAGGACTAGGGGTGTTATCTCCACGGAGAGCCCCGAACCTGGATAAGATCCGCCGGCGTGCATGTCTTCGCCTCATCCCGTTTCCAGGCACCGGCGACGTCTTACTGGCTCCCACAATGATAAGCCACCCGTCGGCATATGTCGCACCTACCACCCGACATATGGTGCCCATCGTGGGGCCAGGTGCACCGTCGTCCGGAGACCTGTTCTGGACGGGAACCCTTTTCCTCCCCCGCGAGCGCAGGCAGCCTGCTGCACCCAATGGCGCTTGCCCCGACACGCTACAAGGCCTTGACGACGCCTGCGTAGCGAGCTGCCTCGCCGATCTTCTTGGCGAGACTCGCATCTCCGACGAGCCCACGTCCGACGCGGGCACGGACTACCCCGAGAGTCGCCTCATTAGCCTCCTCGACCAACTTCACGTCTCCAGCGAGCTTGTTGTAGACTTGGAGTCGGTCGGCTCCACCGACCAGATGCTTGTCGACTCCGACACGGCATCGCTCGACGCCTACCCCTCCGACGTGGTAGTCTTCAACGACCCTCTCCCTCGAGTTGACAGCGGCAGCAGCGCTGTCCCTGAGGTGCTGGTCATCAGCCACGTCGCCGACTTGGGCGAGAACGCCCACGACGGCCTACAAGCGGTGATGCATGACTTGTCTGTCCCCATCCCGGCCGACGCCGGCGCCGAGACCCTGGAGGCACGCCGCCTTGCCCTCATCACGGAGGGTCAGAAGATAGCCTCCATGAGACGCCTCACCGAGGCTCACCAGCGCGAAGTCAACCGCGCCGCCTTCGGTACGCCGCCTCATGGCGGGCCGAGCCGAGCCGGCCTCGTCAAGAAGCGCGGCGCGGCCATCGCCAGCATGCTGGGGGCAGACCACCCCGTCTACGCCATACCGCTCGAGAATCTGCGAGCCGCTCAGGCGGCCGCTGAAGAGCTAAATGGGCTGGGGGCTGATGAGCTCCCCTACATGACAAGACGCATCCAGCAGCTGATCGACGCGGCCGCAGAACGGCATGAAGCCGGCGCCCGCGCTGAGAGTCCTCCCCCACGCCGAGAGCACGCCGCGACATCCCGGTCGCCGACTGCGAGCGGAGCCCGCGCAAGGAAAGACAAAGAGCCGGCTGCTAGCCGTAGCCGGACTCGGATCACCATCGAGCGCGACGCGGAAGGCCGCCCTCGAGCAGTGGAGCACCAAGGCAATCCGCCTCCTCCCCCGCCTCGGGGGGAGAGATATCCCACCCCGCCGCCTGTCACACATCCGACTCTCGGTGGCCGACTAGGCCGCCCCGAAGGAGTCAGCGAGAACGACGCCCGCCACCGGATCGACCGCCTAGCTCGATCCCTGGCGCTAGAAGAAGAAGACGATGTCGGCCCGCCGTGCTTTGGCCCCCGCATCCGCGACGAGCCCTTCCCCAAAGGGTATCGCTCCCAGAGACACGCCCAAGTACAACGGCTCTGTGAAGCCGGAAGATTGGCTCATCGACTACTCGACCGCTGTCAGCATAGCGAACGGCAACAGGCGCGTAGCCATGAAGTACGTCCCTCTCATGCTGCAAGGCACAGCACGCACCAACCTCAACAGCCTCAAGCCCTACAGCGTCAACAGCTGGCTGGACTTCACGGAAGTCTTCGTCCGCAACTTCACCAAGACGTACAAGCGGCCTCCCAAGCCCCGCCAGCTCTCCCTATGCGTCCAAGGGCCCAACGAGTTGACCCGCGACTACCTCACGCGGTGGGCCGAGCTTCGCAACTCCTGCGAGGAGGTGCACGAGGTTCAAGCCATCGAATACTTCACCGCCGGGTGCCGAGAGGGCACCCTCCTCAAGCACCGACTCCTCTGTGACGAGCCGGCTACCCTCGACGAGCTGCTGGTCATTGCAGACAAGTACGCCACAGCCGACTCCTCGCTGAAGACCGAGCTCCGAGTAGGCGCCTCTGTGAAGGTGCTCGCTCCGGCTCCTAAAACGCCGGCTGGCGACTCCAATCGGCGCCCCTACCAGGACGACCACAAGCCCAAGGCCCCAATGCCGCCTTCCACTAGTCGGCAGGTGGCCACAGTCGAAGATGAGCGGCCCGAAGAACGGCTCGCTCCTAAGAAGAAGAGTGGCAGGACGGCTTGGCAGCCAGCCTTCTCCTACGAGCAGACTCTCGATGCCCCCTGCAAGTTCCACAGCGGCGTGAAGCCGTCCAACCACACAACGCGAAAGTGCAACTGGCTCACACGGATCTCCAAGGGCGAGGGGCTGGTGCCGCCTCCGCCTCCCGGCCCGCAGCCTCCAGCCCCCCAGCAGCTGGCTGCTCGACCAGTAGTCGGAGCCATTCAAGATGAGTTCCCTGATGAGCACGCCGCCTACGTCGTCTTCATGAGCCAGGTTGAAGACGAGCGCAGCCGGCGCCGACAGTGCCAAGAGGTCAACGCAGTCGCCTCCAGCAATCCCGAGTTCATGCATTGGTCCGAAAGGCCTATCAACTGGAGCCGGGCCGATCACCCAGAGGTGATGCCGTCTCCTGGCTCCTACGCATTGGTGTTGGATGTTACTCTCGCAACGGAGAGGTGGGCTGCCCGATTCTCCCGCGTTCTGATTGATGGCGGGAGCAGCATCAACATAATGTACCGCGACACCATGGAGAAATTGAACCTCAAGGCGAAGCAGCTCATGCCGAGCTGGACCGTTTTCCATGGCATCGTACCCGGCCTGTCCTGTTCCCCGATCGTCAAGATCAATATGGATGTTCTCTTCGGAGACAAGGATCACTTTCGCCGAGAAGCGATCTGGTTCGAGGTAGTGGATCTGGAAAGCCCTTACCACGCTTTGCTCGGCCGACCTGCTCTAGCCAAGTTCATGGCCGTGCCCCACTACGCCTACCTGAAGATGAAGATGCCGAGCTCAAAGGGGATCATCACAGTGGCCGACGACTACAAGAAGTCCATCGAGTGCGCTACAGCCAGCAGTCGACTGGCCGAGTCCCTCATAGTGGCAGAAGAGAAGAAGATGCTGGATCGAGTTGTGGCCATGGCCGGCAAGCAGCCGGCGTTGTCCCCCAACCCCAAGGAATATGATGCACAGGGCTCCTTCCAGCCGGCCAAGGAGGCGAAGAAGATACCTCTGGACCCGGAGAACCCGGCGAGGTTTGCAGTCATTGGTGCAAACCTGGACAGTAAATAGGAAGGCGAGCTCGTCGACTTCCTCCGTGAGAATCGGGATATCTTTGCATGGTCCCCAAAGGACATGCCGGGTGTTCCGAAGGATTTCGCCGAGCACAAGTTACACGTCCGAGCCGACGCGAAGCCGGTCAAGCAACCTCTCCGCCGACTGTCAGAAGAGAAGAGAAGAATCGTAGGAGAAGAGATAGCCTGGCTCCTTGCCGCCGGCTTTATTATGGAAGTATTTTTTCTAGAGTGGCTCGCCAACCCAGTCTTGGTGTTGAAGAAAAACAACAAATGGCGTATGTGTATAGACTACACTAGCCTCAACAAGGCCTGCCCCAAAGATCCGTTTGCTCTGCCACGGATTGATCAAGTGATAGACTCCACAGCCGGATGCGAGCTGTTGAGTTTCTTGGATGCCTACTCAGGATACCACCAGATTAAGTTGGACCCAGCAAACCGCCTGAAGACCGCCTTCATCACACCATTCGGAGCTTTCTGTTACCTGACTATGACATTCGGCTTGAGGAATGCCGGTGCCACTTTTCAGCGTTGCATGCAGAAATGCCTCCTCAAGCAACTCGGCAGAAATGCCCACGTCTACGTAGACGATATTGTGGTGAAGACAGAGAAGCGCGGCACCCTACTGGAAGACCTCAAAGAAACATTTGCCAACTTGCGCCGATTCCAGATCAAGCTCAACCCCGAGAAATGCGTGTTCGGAGTACCAGCCGGCCAGCTTCTAGGCTTTCTGGTCTCCGAATGCGGCATTGAGTGCAACCCTGTGAAGATCAAGGCCATTGAGAGAATGGAGATTCCCACCAAGTTGCGAGACGTTCAGAAGTTTACCGGGTGCCTGGCCTCCCTAAACCGCTTTATCAGTCGGCTAGGAGAGAAGGCTCTCCCCCTGTACTGACTCATGAAGAAATCCACTCATTTCAAGTGGAATGACCAAGCAGACCAAGCCTTCCATGAGTTGAAGAAGATGCTGACCACTCCACCTGTCCTGGCGGCGCTGACTGAGAAGGAGCCCATGCTCCTCTACATTGCCGCAACTAGCCGAGTGGTCAGCACAGTCATCGTGGTCCAGTGCCCAGAAGAAGGCCGAGCCCAATTATTCCAGAGGCCGGTATATTATTTAAGTGAAGTACTGTCCACCTCAAAGCAAAACTACCCGCACTACCAGAAGATGTGCTATGGAGTATACTTCGCCTCCATGAAACTGAAGCCCTATTTTCAAGAGCATCCCATCACGGTCGTGTGCACCGCCCCGCTTGCTGAGATCATAGGCAGCTGGGATGCATCTGGCCGGGTGGCTAAATGGGCCATTGCGCTTGCACCTTACACAATCTTCTATCAGCCCCGCACCGCCATCAAGTCCCAAGCGTTGGCTGACTTCCTCATCGACTGGGCCAAGACCCAGTACCTACCGCCGGCTCCCGACTCTACTCATTGGCGGATGCACTTCGACGGGTCCAAGATGCGCACCGGCTTGGGAGCCGGCATCGTCCTCACCTCTCCCAAAGGCGACAAGCTCAAATACACGCTGCAAATTCACTTTGCCGCCTCCAACAACGTGGCTGAGTACGAGGCGCTCATACACGGGCTCCGGCTAGCCAAAGAGCTCGGCATACGCCGGATCCTGTGTTATGGCGACTCGGACTTGGTGGTCCAGCAGTCATCTGGCGACTGTGACGCCAAGGATGCAAACATGGCGAGCTATCGATTCCTCGTCCAGCAGATCAGTGGGTACTTCGAAGGGTGCGAGTTCCTTCACGTACCGTGGGCCGACAACGACCAAGCAGACGCCCTGGCACGGATCGGCTCCACCCGACAGGCTATACCAACCGGTGTCTCTCTCCAGCGCCTCCTCAAACCATCTATCAAGCCGTCTCCAGAGTCGGACTCTATCTTTGTGCCGCCCGCCCCTGATGCAGCCGGATCCGACTGGAGGAACCCAGCAGGCGGCTCGAGGACTTCGACAAGCGACCCGGGGACTACCGTAGTCGCACGCGGCTCGGGGACTTCAGAACCCGGCCCAGGGACTGCAGCAGTCGGCCCGGGGACTGGAGCAACACAAGAAGCGGTGGCCGACTCCAGCTCCCCACCACCCAACCCACCCACCCGAGTCACAGTGGCCGTACTAACAGTAGGAGAAGTCACAGCTCCATCATGGGCCCAGCCCATCCTCAACTTCCTAGTCAACAGAGAGCTGCCAACTGATGAGATCTCGGCAAGACTAGTGCAACGCCGAGCCGGAGCATATGCCATAATAAACAGAGAACTTATCAAGCGCAGCGTCACTGGAGTCTTCCAGCGCTGCGTCGAGCCAGAGAAAGGTGGGGCAATCCTCAAGGATATCCACCAAGGCGAATGCGGCCACCACGCCGCCTCAAGATCACTGGTGGCCAAAGCCTTCCGCCATGGTTTCTTTTGGCCGACTGCTTTAGAAGATGCCAAAGAGATAGTCAAAAGCTGTAAAGGACGCCAAGTCTTCAGTTCCAAGCAACACCTGCCGGCTTCTGCACTCAAGACCATCCCCCTCACCTGGCCCTTTGCCGCCTGGGGGCTGGACATGGTGGGCCCATTCAAGACAGTGCGTGGCGGCTTGACACATCTGCTTGTCGCCGCGGACAAATTTACCAAGTGGATCGAAGCGAAGCCGATCAAGAAGCTGAACGGGCCGACTGCCGTGACATTCATTGCCGACATCACTACTCGGTATGGCGTGCCGCACAACATCATCACCGTCAATGGCACAAACTTTGCCAAAGGAGCACTGGCACGTTTCTGCGCGACACAGGGCATCCGACTGGACTTAGCGTCCGTTGCCCACCCGCAGTCAAACGGCCAGGTCGAGCGAGAAAACGGACTCATCCTCTCCGGCATCAAACCCCGACTGGTCGTACGACTGGAGCGATCGGCCGGCTGCTGGCTCGATGAGCTGCCGGCTGTCCTCTGGAGTCTGTGTACTACCCCGAACAAGTCAACCGGCTTCACTCCGTTCTTCCTTGTATATGGTGCCGAGGCTGTCATCCCAACTAACATCGAGTTCGACTCGCCTCGGGTCACCATGTAGACGGAGGCGGAGGCCAAGGAAGCGCGGGAAGACGGCGTCGACCTGCTGGAAGAAGGCCGGCTGTTAGCACTCAGCCGGTCCGCCATCTACCAGCAGGGTTTGCCCTCGTTACCACAGCCGAAAGGTCAAGCCAAGATCTTTCCAAGAGGGCGACCTTGTGCTTCGGCTGATCGAGCGAGGCCAGCACAAGCTCTCGGCCCCTTGGGAAGGCCCTTTCATCATCAGCAAGGCACTAGGCAACGACTCCTACTACCTGATCGATGCACAAAAACCAAGAGCACGCAAGAGGGATGATTCCGGCAAGGAGTCGGAGCGACTATGGAACGCAAACCTCCTGAGAAGATTTTACAGTTGAAAATAGTATGTACCATGCTATCATTTTTATTAAATATGAGACAAACGGGCCCCCCCGAGGAGCACTCGGGGACTGCCCTCCTTTATCTACGAATGACGAGCGTCATACTCATGAATGTATTATTACATTCGATTTTCTGTCTGGCACCGGGTTCGACTAGTCGGCCCAGGGACTGGTCGCCTTAAGTTATATTAAAAGTTCTACCTGAAGTCAGACAAGTAGTGTGCGGGCACCCGAGCCCTCTCTTGTTGAAAGTCGCAGCTCGAAGAACCGACTGTCCGACTGGCAACAGCCAAAGGCAGAAAGGATGCCCACACCAAAAATGGCTAAGGACTAACAAACTTATATAATGCAAAGACGACCTCCAACCACGCCTACCGGCTGTCAAAACAGCCGGCTGGCCGGCCTCCCAATCACTTCGCTATAATCCAACAAAGCTAGAGTACTTGCCCTCCCAAGCACTTCCCCTGCCACAGATTGCAGAGCAGCTGTCCGGCTGGGAAGGTGGCAACCAAGGGAGGGCGGCAAAGGAAACAGCCGAAGGATGAAAAGCAAAGAACAAGGGAAAGCCAAACGCATGCATAATTATATTTACACATAAGGCCCCAAACAGGCCGGGAGTCAATATAGTTCGAATACACCCCGAGTGGGTGGAATTGTGCAAACTTAACAAAACACTGTTCCAAGAATGGTGAAACAGGAAAATAGAGGCAGCAGACTAGACTAAGGGCGCAACAGGGGAGCCGGGCTGGTCGGCGGAGACGGCGCCGCCGGCTGGAGGAGTGGCCGGCTGGCGGGTCTCGGCTTGATCATCGCCGGCTGCAGGCGGCGCACCCACGCGTGCCTTGTTGCTGGAGGCACGGTCAAGCTGAGGCTGACCGGCCGCTCCACCATCTGGCGCGACGTCTTCATCCTCCTCCTCCTCCTCCTCGCCCTCGTCGCTGGAGTCGATCTCCTCCGCCGAGTCCTCGCCGTCGGCCGGGTTCAGCTCGAACCACTCCTCCGGCTGGGCAACGCCGTTGTCGTCCATCTCAGGAGCGAAGGCGCTGGTGTCGGTGTAATCGGCAATCGCCGAAGCCCGCCGGATGATAGCCGGCCGTGCCGGCTCCAGCTCTGTGTCGGCCTCCTGCCGCCAGGTGGCTAGCTGGTCCAGACTCAGCCCGGGATACCAGGCCTTGGCGAACTCCAGCGCCCGCCTGGCGCCGGACCGAGCCGCAGAGCTGCTCCTCCAGCGACCGGCGAGCGTTTGGCGCGATCTCGGCGCCAGCCTGCCTTCGTGCCTCGCGGTGGGCCTCGACGACCTGGTTGGCGGCGGTAGATTAGCCTGGGAAGTACTCTGCGCAAGGAAGAAAGAGAAAGAAGAGAAAAACACCATGTCAGAAAGTGAGCTAAACGGCAAGCGGCAAGCAAGGACGAAGAGGAAGGCGGCCTACCGTCAACCAAGTCTTCGATCTAGCCGTAGCCGTTGATCAGCGTCTGCTTCGCTTCGGCCCAGCTGGCCGCCTCTGTCTCATACTCGGCTTGGAGGGCGGCCTCGCTGTCCTGCACCGCCTTCAGGGCCACCTTGTGGCTCTTCTCCTGGTCGGCCAACCTCTTGGCCAGGCGGTCACGCTCCTGTGCCAAGGCGGCAAACTCGGCCTCCTTAGCGCGGAGGGCGGCCTGAGCCCCGGCCAGCTGTTCCCTCAGACTGGCGTTGACCGCTACAGGGATGGCAGAAAAGAAAGAAGCAATAAGGAAGAAGTCGTCAAGGAAGATCCGACCCGACTGCTCAGCAGTCGGCCCGAATCTCGGGGACTACACCCAGTCAGATAGAGGAGCATTCTTCTGGGTCAGCTCCCAGACAGATCAGCATTCAGACAGATCAGCATTCTTCTGGGTCAGCTCCCAAGCCTGGGAGTTGAAGGCAGCTGCGCGGAGGTTGTGGTAGTCCTGCAAGTCAGATAGAGGAGCGAATAAGAACAAGATAGCAAAACAAAGCCCGCTAAGAAGTTCCAACCGCCTGCTCTGCAGCCGACTCGGAACTCGGGGACTACACCCAGTGGGTGCGCTGACGCGCCCCCACGGAAGAAACCAAGATCCAAAAAGCAAAAATAAGAAGACTAACCCGAATGGCCGCCCACGTCGCAAGGAACTCGTCATTATATTTCCTCAGCGCCGCAGCCTGGGACTGAAGTCGGTTCTGGACGTCCTGCGCTGCCACGTTCACCACAACCGTCCCTCCACCTGGCGTCCACCCCAAGCTGGCGCTGGCCGCCTCCATGTCCTGGGCCGACGAGCTGGAGCCCGCGGCCTTCTGCGGCTCCGATGCGGCCTTCTCCGTGCGCTGGAGCGAGGGCAACTGGACCACCAGATCCGTCTTCGCGGCCGGCTCGCCCTCGGCCGATTGCACAGGCGGCAAGTTAGGCCGGCCGCCTTGGGTCGCCCCAATCGACGGGGCCGGTACCGCCTCCCTCTCCGAGACGACGACGTCGTCCCTCTCCAAACCCGGCTCGTCACCGCCGGCTTCCTCTGGCGGGGGCTCTGGGCCTCAGGCGCCGCGACACATAGAGGGGTGACGAGCAAGGCCCCCTCCGCCATCGCCGCGGCCGCAGCCTCCGCTTGGGCCTTGGCCGCTGCGTCGGTGTGCGCCTTCGCCGCCTCCTCCTCCTGTGCCGCCTTGGTGGCAGCCGCCGTCAACTCCTCCGCCTCCCGCTCCTCCCGCGCGTTTCGCCCTACCCCGCCTGAAGCTCGGCACGGGGGTCCACGCGGCGGGTGGTGCTCCCAGATCCTCCCGGTGATCCAACGACGGAGGTGGCAGCAACCCGCTCGAGCGACAGCGGAGCCGTGATTTTTTGAGAAAGGACAAGGATTCAGAAATCACCATAGAAAAGAAGAACGAATGTACAAAGGAGTATACACTTACGCCGACACCGTCTGCGGCTGCTTCACAACCTTGCGGAAGCGGGCCGCCTTTGCGGCCGCCTCATCCCGCCTGGTCGCCACCGCCCCGCCCTTTGGCTTCTTCGGCCGACTGCCGAACAAGCCCGACGCGGCACGACGCTTTTGCCTGCCGCCCCGAGCAGGCGGCGCGGCGGAGGAACCCGCGCCATGGCCAGACGCTGGCTGGCGGCGTGGGACGACTTCCGCCTCGTCGTCATCCGGCCAGTCGTCGAAGCTGGCTCCAAGACCGGAGCCGCCTGCTTCGCTGCCAGGGGTGTGGCCGGCTAGAGGAGGCCGAGCCGTCTTCAGATGTCTCTCTGGCAAAGGGGCCGCAGCCAACGGGCCGTACTGGCACCTGTCGTGGGTGACATCGAGGCCATCATGGCTACAGTACCGCGCCGGACGGGGGATGGCTAGCCCGTACGGTGCCCTGTGGCCATGCCCATTCCGGGATTCGGGGGTAGTGGGCTGTACTGCGGCCACGCCCCATCCTATCGCCGTTACGTGGGTACGGTCTTAGCAGGTGCAGTCTTGGCCGGCTTTCTTTATGGCCGGCTTCTGGGAGTTGGCTCTCTTCATGGCCGGCTTCTGGGAGTCTGTCCTCTAGGGGCCGGCTCCCTGGAGTCGGCTATCTCGTATCTTTCTTGGGGGAGGTTTCTGAGGCTGGGTCACCTTCTGGGAGTCGGCCCTGGGGATAGCCGGCCGGGGGAAGGCGGCCCCATGCTTTGTATGCTTGAAGGCCTGAACGGCCTGATAATTTTCAAAGAGCCAAGGGGAGTCGGTTAGGCTACCTGTGGTCATTTACTCCGACACGAAGGGTATGTCGTCGCTGGTGGCCCGTGGTGCCGCCTCCACCCTAACTCCTCCTGGGGCTGGATCCGGTTCTGCCTGCGCACCGCCTGGCGGCGCCGGAGCCCGAACGCCTGCCCCTCAGGTCCTGATGCTATCAGGCTTCAAGCTTCCCAAGCGAAAGGTGGAGTACTTCGCGGTGGACCGGTAGGTGCCTCGAGCTTCGCTTTATCCCTGCTGGTACTTGTTATTTCCTGACGCTCGCCCTTGGTTGATCAGGCTGACATCTTCGACGAAGAAGAGGAAGGAAGATACGGCGGCCGTCCCCCCCTTCGCAGAGAAAGGAGGCAGCAGCGCCCGCATCTCCCCAGCCCGGTCGTCCTCGCGGGGCCAAGAGGAACGTCACCATGTGGAATTAGCCCCCATGGCCTCGCTGGCTCTGGAGGTGCCGGCGCTTGGCGCGGCTGACGAGGTCCCAGCTGCTCCGGGGCCCGCGGTCTCCCAAGCCCTGGTGGCGATGTCGCTTCCTCCTATTGCTGCACCTCCACTCCCTGGTTCTTCTGCTCCTACTGCTGTCTTGGAGCGTGCCCTTTCGGAGATGACCCAGCTCCAGGCGGATCTCCTGAGCGCGGACCCGTGCCTGGTGGCCAGGCGTCTGGAGTTGGCCTTTGGCTAGCTTCACTCCGACCTGGCGGTTCGCGTGGCGCTAGGCCAGGCTGCTGCGGCTTCCGAGAAGGAGAAGCAATGAGCCGCCAGCGCTGCAGCCGATCGTGAGACGGCGCTGAAAGACGCCAAGGCCGCCCGTGACCGCTGCCAAGTGCTGGAGAACGAGTTGCAGAGCCTGCGCGACAAGCACGCCGAAGAGGTACGCTGCCGCCAAGTGAAGGAGGTGGAGATGAAGGCCCAGGAGGAAGTCGTCAAGAACCGTGATGCTGAGCTGGCAGAGCTGGGGAAGAAGCAGGCCGCTCAGCGGAACCGGTTGGAAGAGTTGGAGCGGAAGATAGGGACGAGGGAGGCCAATCTTGATGCCAAGGCGCGAGTCCTAGCCGAAGACCACGTGGCCTTCGCCGATCTCGAGAAGAGATCCCGCAAGGCGCTGAAGACGCTTTACGAGCACGGCCTAGAGAAGCCTCTGGACACCGATGAGGATGGCCCCGCCTAGCTGCTTCCTCTCGTGGTGAAGGCGCTTGAGGAGGTCGTTGATGGCCTCGGTCCCATGGCGGAGGCAGAAGCTCGCGTCCAGTCTTCAGCCGCACTGACTCGCGTCTTCAGCCATCTGCACCTCCGCGACCCCAACGCTCGCCTTGACGAGCTGTTGGAGCCTGTGGCTGAAGATCACTGTGAAGCCGCCGCCGCAGTTGTACAAGGTCAAGTGGAGGCCTTGCTGGGGAGGTTCCGCGGCTTTGTCTCCGATCCTCTGTCTGGCGACGCCGCGGATCCTGCGGCTGGTGGTGAAGGTGAGAACATCGTTGCCCACGGGGGAGCACCTTCCGCAGGCGATGGCGATATCCAGGGGTGACCTACGGCTATTCTTCCCGTTTCGTTCCTGTAACATATATCAGGCCTCATGGAGGCGTTTAGACTTTTCATTTGGTATTGTGAGAACAATATGCTTGTAATATTAGCTTCGAGATTTTGCGATTTCCTTCCTATTTGCTTTGCGTTCTGCGTCGGGAGAGCCCGGGACGGACCAAGGAGTGAGGGGCTAGGTGACCAGTTAGGCTCCTGAGTCGCGATGCTCAGGAGTCCCCCTTGACGCGCAAACAGCATATAGGGAGAGTTCATGAGGATAGATTAATGTTCTACGTCGGCAGAACCCGGCCACGCGCATACCTCAACCGCCATTGGGCCGACCGGAGACCAGGTCGGACCAAGGAGTGAGAGGCTACATGACCAGTTAGGCTCCTGAGTCACGATGCTTAGGAGTCCCCCTTGACGTGCAAACAATTTCCATACCTGCCCTCGCCGAGGCCTCAGGAGGGGCGCGCGACGCCCAGGTCCGGGGGACCTGGTTGGGTGGCGTGCGCTTGGGCGTGACCCGAGCGCAGCCCCCGTGCCCAGCCCCCTCGTGCGACTCTCCCGAGGGAAGGCGTCGTGGTGAGGCTGGGCGCTGAGCTCTGGGCTCCCTGAGGTTGGTGCGGCCGTAGGGCCGCCCTCAGTTGTTTATCACCAACGCGGAGCATAGTGCTTCTGCTTGTGCACGGGCATAGCCGCTCCTCGGCAGTGTCGACAGCCAGCGCAGAGCATGGTGCTTCCACTTGGGCGTGGGATGGGGGGGCCCCTCCGGGAGGATCCCCGGGGCGTGTACAGCCCCGCCCTGACACGTGGCTTGCACGGCAGGGCTGCGAGGTGTATCTGGGCACTCATGAGCCAGCGCGGGACTCACGAGGCCCTTCCTCAAGGCGAGTTGCGCCTGGTCTTGAGTCTTGGTGACTGTATGTCCCTGCAAGGCGGTTAGATGCAAGCACTCTACGTCCTCGGGTTCCGGCCCTCGAGCAAGCTCAGCCGCCACTGGTATGCCAGGTCGCGATGCCGTGGTCAAGGCTAGGGGGTGAGGGCTGGAGAGCCAGTAAGAGCTCCTGAGTCACGATGCTCAGGAGCCCCGCTTTTAACGTGCAAGCGAATTGAATAGGATGAATAGACCCGTGGCGGGCGGCAATCGAGCGGGTGATAGCCGTTGGCAGGTTAAGCATGGAGAGCAGATCAACTTGGATAAATGCAGGAAGATACATGCCACTGGGTCCGTCCTGAGCGGCTTGGGGATGATGTAGCCCGAGGGGCGCCCCCAGCAAGGTAAGCTAAAGACATAAGCAAAAGGGATACATGCCACAGGGACGGACCCATGTGGCCTGGGAATAATGCAGCCCAAGGGGCGCTCCCAGCTTAAACGAGCTCGGAAGATGTCACCTGGTTTTGTAGACGAAGTAGAGTTGGTGCAGCTGAAGGCGTGCGTTGAAGAAACAACTCCTCATGAGCCACCGGGACCCTGAGCCTCGGGAGGCTCTGGGGGCTCGGGAGGTTCCCTGAAGACCGTCTCCATCTCCTCCAGGACGGCGTGGTACCTGGCCTCCTGAGCCGCCAGGACACGTCGCATGTTGCACTGATAGACCGACGCCACGCTCGGCAAGCCGAACGGCATGCGAACGTAGCTATGTCGTGGGCCCTCGCAGCGGCCCACGCGCGATGGCCAGAAGCGCTCCTGAGATGCGGCCCTGTTGAGCCCGGGGACGTCGATGCAGACACGCAGCCCAGCATCCTTGCCAGGATACGGAGATGCGCCTCGTGAGCGGCTATCGCCGCGCATGGCCCTTGCATCTTGCAGTTCCTGAGTAGTCTTGGTGATGAACTCCTGAGTGGTGGGCACTCCTTGCCCTGTGCTCTCCTAAGGGCCGTGTAGCATGAAGCACGCTTCCAGGTGGCGCCCAAGCGCCTCCCTCGTGATGTTGGCAAGGTCTGAGGCCCTCCAGAAGAGAGCCCCCGAGCCCTGCCCAAGGAGGGCGCTGGGCGCGCCTTCCTATGCGATGGAGGGAGGTGTCCCTGGGACGGGCACTGATCCTGACGAGGCTCCTGCCGCGACGCCATCCTCCTGAGGTCCTGCACGGCGCGGCTGCTTCTTCTTGGGGATGGCCTCCGGAGGGCCTTCATTTCTGCTGTCGGGGTCGTCGATTGCTGCAGCTTGAAAGGCCGTGATGAGTGATGATTCCTCCACTTGCTGGCATCTTGAGAACGTTGTAGCCGTGATGAGTGACTGCCATGAACTTGGCCAGGGCTGGATACCCGAGGATGGCATTGTATGGCAAGCGGATGTGCGCGACGTCGAAGTCGATGAGCTTGGTGCGGTAGTTCTTGCGCTCCCCGAAGGTGACAGGCAGGCGGACCTGCCCTATCGGTGTGGTGGAACCGTTGATCACTCCTGAGAAAGGCTTGGTGGGCTGGAGCTGTTCATATGGCACTTGGAGGTTGTCGAACGTGTCGACGGATAGGACGTTGAGCCCTGCGCCGCCATCTATGAGGGTCTTGGTGACCTGCACATTGCTGATGACTGGGGAGCACAGCATAGGGAGTCCGCCAGTGGTGGCTGCGCACTTGAGCTGATCCGCCGAGTTGAAAGTGATGGCGCATTGGGACCACTTGAGCGGGCGCGTGGCCTCGAGCTTGGTAAGCACCGCGTTCACCTCGTGAGCGAATTGTTTGAAGATGCGCTGAGAGGCTGGGGCCTGGGCGCCGCCCAAGATGCAGGCGATCGCACGCGGCTCCTGGAAGCCCCCAGCCCCCTCGTCCTGGTGGTGGTCGTCGTTCCTTCTTGGTGGCGGCAGCGGGGGAAGACCGGTGTTGCCCTGGGGGCGATCCTCACGAGGCGGGTCCCTTCAGGCGCCCTCGCGAGGTTGGTCCTGCCAGCGGTCCTCACGAGGCCGGTCGCGCCACTCCTGGCGCGGGCCACGGTCGTCCCAGCGTCCGCCTCCACGTCCTCCTCTGCGGCCGTAGCCCCGGTCGTTGCACTTGGGGCGTCGACCGTAGCGTCCTTCCCGTATGGCTCTGAGCTCTTGACAGTCGCTGGTGTTGTGGGTGTTCAGGTTGTGGAAGGCGCAGAACGGTCGGCCGTTCTTGGATGACTCGGGCTGATCTCTGCCCCGCTTGGTGTCGGGCTCCGCTGCGAGCACAACTGCCTCCTTGCGCTTCACGTCCTTGGCCTTGGCCTTCTTCTCCTCCGCGCCCATGGCTGGCAGCTCAAGGAGAGAGAGGTGCCCCTCCTCAGCTCTTGCGCACTTGGTCGCCAGGTTGAACAACTCCTGAGAGGTGTAGAGCTCCTCGTGGATGGCAAGCTCTTCCTTCATCTTGACGTCACGGACGCCGTCGGAAAATGCGGAGATGATGGCCTCGTCCGTGACCTTCGGGATCTTGAGGAGGGTGTTGTTGAAGCGCTGGATGTACCTTTGGAGGGTCTCTCCTGGTTTTTGCTTGATGCGGCGTAGATCACCCGCGGCCGGTGGGTGGTTGCGAGTGCCCTGGAAGTTGGCGACGAAGCGGTCGCGCATCTCGTCCCAAGAGGAGATCGAGCCGTGCTGCAGGTTCAGGAGCAAGGAGCGAGCTCCATCCTTGAGAGCCATGGGAAACCAGTTCGCCATGACTTTTTCATCGCCGTTGGCCGCTTCGATGCTCAGCTCATAGAGCTGCAGGAACTCCGCGGGGTCGGCGGTGCCGTCGTAGCGAGGAGGCAGATCCGGCTTGAACTTGCCTTGCCAGGCGACGCTACACAGCTCAGGGGTGAAGGCGCGGCAGCCGACCGTGGTTGCCGAGGCCCGCTTCGGAGGTGGAGCTTGGTCTTGACGAGGTTCGTGCTGCACCGCTGCAGGCGGCGCGCGGTCTTGACGATGTGGCGCGGGGAGCGCAGGTGCAGCTTCTCGCGGGCGCGGGATTTCTTGGCAGCTTCTCTCTTCGCGCGCGGGCGCCGGGCGCGGCGGATCTCGCTGCGGAGCCGCGCGCCTTGGTGCCAAGGCGCTGTCTTGGGGCTGAGGTGGTGGAGGCACGCCATGAGCCCCGTCGCCCGCGGCTGGCTGAGGGGGAGGCAGAGAGTTGGACAGCGCCGGAGAGCCCCCTGCGGCGTGTACGAGCTCGGCGACGCGGTCGAGCCACTCCTCGTAGAGGTCGTTGACGGGGCGGTAGCGCAGGAGCTCGTTCGCCGCGAGGAGCGCGGCCCGTGCCTCCATGGGAGCACGGTGCGCGTGAGACGAAGAACCGGCAGGGGTGAGTGATGGAGTAGCGGTGCGGCCGTCCTGCCGCACCGAAGGATGCAGCAAGGACGCCTGCTGCTCGTTCCCCGCCAGGCCGGTGGCAGCTTTGGCGGCAGGAGATGGAGAACGACGAGGTGGCCCGCCAACGGGAGCCGTCTGAGCGACGCGGGCGGTGAGGGCAGCCCGACGCTCAGCTCGAGCACGGCGAGCGTCCGCCATGGAGAGGATGGAGCGATGGAGTGACGAACTGATGGCAAGGAAGCTACGGCGCACCCCTACCTGGCGTGCCAAATGTCGGATGTGGGGTTCCGGCAAAACCTTGAGGTTCGAACACTGGGGTGCGCGCGAAGTCTTTCCCTCCTACCGATCTACGCCCTAGCTGATGAGGACATAGACCTGGGGTAGGGTAATAGGCCTGACCTATACCTCCTACCTAAGGTCCTTATCCTAGAAGCAAAGAGGTTCAGGTGTAAATAGAGGGGACCCAACAAAGGTGTCGAGTGCAATTCACTCGACCTACCATTCACTCGGAGACCCCCCTTGTTTATGTCACTCGACCACTAAACCACTCGACGTGCAGAAGACCTAAAGCCACTCCGCGCAGCAACGGTCGGGCATTTACTCTTAGACTTAATAGTCATTTATATTACTTTACTGCAGACGTTACCTGTAACGCTCCTACTTTATGAACATTGAACTCCTTGTAACGTGGACTGGCTGGGGTCCTGGCGCACTCTATATAAGCCACCCCCTCCACTGGCACAAGGGTTCACACCCCCTGTAACACAGACGCATATAATCCAGTCGACCGCCTCCGGGCTCCGAGACGTAGGGCTGTTACTTCCTCCGAGAGGGGCCTGAACTCGTAAAACTCGTGCGTACAGCTTCTCCATAGCTAGGACCTTGCCTTTACATCCCTACCTCCCATTCTACTGTCAGACTTAAAACCACGATAGGTGGCGCCCACCGTGGGGCAGGTGTTTTAGCGACTTGTTGGAGAAGTTGCAATTTTTCCGATCCCCATCAGCATGGTTTCAGGCGGAGGATTGACCGACGGCCGCGAGATCCGTCTCGGCGCTCTCGTGTTCGTCGCCGACGACTTCGCTTGGCTCGAAGAGGCTCCACTCGACGTCGAAGCACTTCCCGTCCGCGGGGCAATGCACTTTCGCGCGTGCGTCCGCGGCGTCCTCCTGCGGTAGCCGTCGACCCAGTATCGGTCGGCTCCTGTGGCGTCTTCACTCCCTGCAGCCCGCCGACACAAGCGTTCCGGTCGGTCGAGGCTCCAGCGGTGGGTGAGGCACGCGGTGGCTCGCCAGTCGGCCACCCCTCATGTCACGGCAATCGAGCCCGACGAAACTCTCTACAGCCTACACGACCTGTCGACTGGCTCCGTTGAGACCGCATCCGAGTGCGACAGAAGTGACCCTGCGGCGGAAGTCCTGATGGTCAACGGACCGCGTAGTCCTCCTGGCTTCCCCCGCGTCGACGGTGGTGATGGTGGAGGCGATCCGTCGCGTGCCCACGAGGAGTACCACCCGGAGCCCCTCTCTTCGCAGCAGAGGGAAGAGCTTCGCCGCAGTAACATGGATGCACTTCACACTCCTACCATTGGAGAAACCCTCGAGGCCCGGGCCTTGGAGGAGGTGCGCCTGGCCAACTTGGCTGAGCGCACTCGACTGGAGAATCTCCAGCACGCACTCGACGAGCGTGCTCGGCATCGAGTTCCTGAATCCAGTCGACGTCTACTCTTTCCGCCTCCAACCCAGGTATATCGAACTCCGATCCAGAATCTCACGGCTGCTGCCCGAATAGCAGAGTCGATTCAGCCTTCCCAGTCGGAGTCTGGTAGGGGTTTGATGCAGATCCGGGATTTGCTCCGGGCGGCGGGGGAGCAGAACACAGCAGTGTCACAGTCTCGGAATAGGATTCATAGTAGATGTGTCACAGCCCAAGATCGCCTCCAAGGCGTGAGGGACATGGAGATCGACAGGATCAGTACAGAAACCTTGAGTAGTATGATCATCGTCGAGTACCCACGCCTCCCCCAAGGAGTGGGTCATACGCGCCTCAGCAACACGATGGCAGATGCCCTCACAATGGTGGGCGAAGCATTGCAGTCGACCCCCGGGGGCCGGGCTTTGACGCGAGATCCATTCTCGTTCAAGTTCTGGTTGACAGGAACAGAGCACATAGAGATGGCCACGATAGAGATTACCCGACCGGCAGCAGGGTGCATGTTTTAGGTCCCGAGTGCTTCAGCAGAGCCATCAGAGCAGCAGTGATTCCTCCCAACTTCAGGTTGGCGACTGGAGTCAGCAAGTTCACTGGTGAGTCCAAGCCTGACACTTGGCTTGAGGACTACCGAGTGGCTGTGCGGATTGGTGGTGGTAATGATGAAGTGGCCATGAAGCACCTTCCTCTAATGTTAGAGGGCTCGGCCAGAGCATGGTTGAATTAGCTAGCACCTGGCAGTATTTATAGCTGGGAAGAGCTCACTCGGGTGTTTGTCAGAACATTTGAAGGTACATGCAAACGACCAGCAGGGCTGACAGAGCTACAGTCTTGCATACAGAAGTCGAATGAAACTTTGAGAGATTATATCCAGAGATGGATCACATTGCACCACACTGTGGAGAATGTGTCTGATCACCAAGCAGTTTGTGCCTTCAAGGAAGGCGTCAAGTATCGGGGATTGAATCTGAAGTTCGGTCGGACCGGAGATATGTCTCTGAGTCGAATGATGGAAATTGCCACCAAGTATGCTAATGGTGAAGAGGAGGATCGGCTGCGGAGTGGCAAGCACAAAACAGTCGCCCACGAAATCGGGGGAGGGAACTCCAGTCGGAAGCAGAAGCGCAAAGACGAGCAAGCTTCTCCCGGAGAAGCCTTAGTCATTACTGAAGGAAAGTTCAAGGGGAAGCCCAAAGGGCCATGGAACCCCAAGAAGGTAAAAGATCAAGATGGAAAGGATGTGTTGGTTTACCGTGCCACATTCACACCAAAAAAGATGAGGAGGGTAATCTCATTTACCCGAAGCATACCACTCGACAATGTCGGCTCCTAATCCAGCAATTCCGAGAAAAACAGCCCAAAGAGAATGAGAAAGAGTCAGACAAGGTTGAGGCTAAGGAAGAAGACGATGATGCTTACCCCCACGTCAATTCAACTCTGATGATTTTTGCTGATGTTGAGAGCAAAAGTCGACTGAAAGTCATCAACAGAGAAGTGAACATGGTCGCCCCAGCGACGCCCAGTTATTTGAAGTGGTCTCAGACTACCATTACATTCGACCAGTCTGATCACCCAACACACATAGCCACCCCTGGGAGGCATGCGTTGGTGGTCGACCCAGTCGTCGAAGGCACTCGGTTGACTAAGGTTCTGATGGATGGTGGCAGTGGCTTGAATATACTGTATGCGGAGACCTTGAAAGGAATGGGAATTCCGATGTCCAGACTCAGTGAAAGCAATATGAGTTTCCATGGAGTTATTCCTGGCAAGAAGGCTGAATCACTCGGCCAGATCGCCCTTGATGTGGTCTTCGGTGATTCCAAGAATTACCGCAAAGAAAAGTTGGCGTTTGAAGTCGTCGATTTCCAGAGTGCTTATCATGCTATTCTGGGCAAGCCGGCTTATGCACGTTTTATGGCTCGACCATGCTACGTGTACCTCAAATTGAAGATGCCTGGTCCCAAAGGAGTGATCACTATCACTGGCAATCGGAAGAAGGCAGAAGAGTGCTTCCAGAAGGGCTCAAAGATCGCCGATGCACAAATGGCAGTAGTGGAATTGCAGGAGTATCAAAAGAATGCAGATCCGAGTGATTTGTTGCAAGCAAAGAAGCCTGCCACGGATTCAGCATTTCAGTCGTCTGGTGAAACGAAGCCGATTCATATTCGCCCGACCGACACCAATGCTGCTCCGACTCACATTTTGACAACGCTCGACTCAAAATAGGAAGAAGCGCTCATCCAGTTCCTCCGTGAGAACTAGGACATCTTTGCATGGAAACCTTCTGACATGCCGGGTGTTCCCAGGGGGCTGGCTGAGCACCGTTTGCAAGTCGACCCAAAAGTGAAACCAGTCAAAGAACATCTTCGACGGTCCGCCGTACAGAAGAGAAAAGCGATCGGTGAAGAAGAAGCTCGGCTCCTAGCAGCTGAGTTTATCCGAGAGATTTACCACTCCGAGTGGTTAGCCAATGTTGTCATGGTCCCCATGAAGGATGACTCACTTCGCATGTGCATTGACTTCAAGCATATCAATCGGGCCTGCCCGAAAGATCACTTTCCTCTACCCCGCATCGATCAAATTGTCGACTCGACTGCAGGGTGTGAGTGCTTGTCCTTTTTGGACGCTTATTGCGGGTATCATCAGATCCGACTGTATGGACCCGATGAGATAAAAACAGCTTTCATCACTCCATTTGGGTGCTTCTGCTATGTCACCATGCCATTCGGCCTGAAGAATGCTGGAGCCACATTCATGTGGATGATTCAGAAGTGTTTACTCACTCAAATCAGTCGGAATGTGGAAGCATACATGGATGACATTGTGGTCAAGTCACGTAAAGGTTCCGACCTGCTGGCTGACCTTGCTGAAACTTTTGCCAACCTCAGAAGGTATGATATCAAGCTTAACCCATCAAAGTGCACATTCGGTGTTCCGGGCGGAAAATTACTCGGTTTTCTCGTTTCCGAACGATGGATCGACGCTAACCCAGAGAAAGTTGGTGCTATTCTCCGAATGAAACGCCTTGTGCATGTGCACGATGTTCAGAAGCCTACAGGTTGTTTGGCCGCCTTAAGTCGATTCATTTCTCGCCTCGGTGAAAAGGCATTGCCTCTTTATCGACTAATGAAGAAGTCTGATAAGTTCGAGTGTACTCCTGAAGCTGATGCAGCATTGCAGAGCTCAAAGCCCTGCTTTCCACCCAGCCGGTGCTTGCTGCCCCAATTAGCAAAGAGCCTTTACTGCTTTACATTGCAGCCACTGGACAAGTCGTCAGTACAGTACTTACGGTCGAGCTGGAAGAAGAAGGAAAAGCCTATAAAGTTCAGTGCCCAGTATATTATGTTTCTGAAGTTTGACTCCATCAAAGCAAAGATATCCACATTATCAGAAGCTTGTTTATGGGATTTATATGACCACGAAGAAGGTTGCACATTATTTCTCTGACCACTCCATTACAGTCGTCAGCGACGCTCCATTATCAGAGATTCTGAACAACAGAGATGCAACTGGTCGAGTGGCAAAGTGGGCGATTGAACTTCTTCCCTTGGATATCAAGTTTGACGCAAAGAAAGCTATCAAGTCCCAAGCAATAGCTGATTTCCTCGCTGAGTGGATCGAACAGCAACTGCCGATTCAAGTCCACTCGGAGCACCGGACCATGTTCTTTGATGGTTCCAAGATGCTGAATGGTACCGGTGCTGGGGTGGTACTTGTATCTCCCCGAGGAGACAAGCTCAGATATGTTCTCCAGATTCGCTTTGATTCCTCCAATAACGAAGCAGAATATGAAGCACTCTTATAGGTTACGTATGGCCATCTCACTCGGCGTCCGTCGTCTCATGGTCTACGGAGACTCAGATTTGGTAGTCAATCAAGTGATGAAGGAGTGGGACGTCAGAAGCCCAGCTATGACTGGTTACTGCAATGGGGTGAGGAAGTTGGAAAAGAAATTTGAGGGGTTAGAGCTCCATCATATACCCCGACTGAAAAATCAAGCAGCCAATGATTTAGCAAAGATAGGTTCCAAGAGGGAAGCCATTCCCAGCAATGTGTTTTTGGAACACATTCATACACCTTCAGTTCAAGAAGATCCTTTCACTGAAGAGCCCCCGCAGCCTAACAGCGCCACAGATCCGACTGAAGTCGAAGTCCCAGCCGTGGTCGACCTGATCATGAAGGTTTTGGTCATCACTCCCGACTGGACAGTGCCATACATTGCGTATATCCTTAGGAAAGAACTCCCAGAGGATGAAGAAGAGGCTCGACAGATCCTCCGTCGATCCAAAGCCTTTACTGTGATAAAAGGACAACTGTTTAGGGAAAGTGTAACTGGAGTCAGCCAGAAATGCATCACACCAGAAGAAGGTCGAGTGATCCTCAACGACATCCACTCGGGGACCTGTGGTCATCATGCGTCCTCTCGGACCATTGTGGCCAAAGCATACCGAGCCGGATTTTATTGGCCACGAGCAAATGAAATGGCGAAAGATATAGTTGACAAATGTGAAGGCTGCCAGTTTTACTCCAATATGTCCCACAAGCCCGCGTCAGCCCTGAAGACTATTCCACTCGTCTGGCCCTTTGCCGTTTGGGGATTGGATATGGTTGGACCCCTGAGGACTGGTAGGAGCGGCTTCACTCATGTGCTGGTAGCAGTCGACAAGTTTACCAAGTGGATTGAAGCCAAGACTATCAAGAATCTTGAAGCCAGTACTGCCGTCAGCTTCATCAGAGAATTGACATTCAGATATAGAGTTCCGCACAGCATCATCACTGACAACGGGTCGAACTTCGATTCTGATGAGTTTAGAGCCTTCTGTGCTTCCCAAGGCACGCGAGTTGACTATGCTTCAGTCGCCCACCCCCAGTCAAATGGACAAGCAGAAAGAGCAAATGGTTTGATTCTCAAAGGACTGAAACCCCGACTGATGCGTGATCCCAAACACGCAGCAGGCGCCTGGGTCGATGAACTTCCATCAGTTCTTTGGGGATTGAGGACAACTCCCAATCAGTCGACTGGCCGGAGTCCATTCTTCTTGGTTTATGGAGCTGAAGATGTTCTACCGAGTGACTTGCTTCACAATGTACCCCGAGTCGAGCTCTTCTCTGAAGATGAAGCAGAACAGGCCCGGCAGGACACAGTCGATCTCCTAGAGGAGGAAAGAGAGATGGCCTTAATCCGGTCGACCATTTATCAGCAAGACTTGCGTCGATTCCACGCCAGAAACGTGAGGGGACGAGCCTTTCAAGAGGGAGACTTGGTTCTTCAAGTGGATCAGCAGAAACCACACAAGCTCGCCCCTGCTTGGGAAGGTCCCTTCATTGTCACCAGAGTTATCCACAATGGAGCATACCATCTTTACAATGTCGAGAATCAGAAAGACGAGCCACGGGCTTGGAACACGGAGCTGCTCCGCCCCTTTTATACTTAAGAACTCATTCGGATGAGATGTAATAAGAAATATCTTTGTAGTTTGTTTATCAAAGACAAGAGCTTTACAGTCTTCCTAAATGGTTGTTGTTACTTTTGTTTGTGTCTAAAATCCCCCAGTGGGTGACTTTGTTGCGAATCCGTTTCGCCTAAGTTTGAAAAATCCTGCCGAGTGGTTAGGAAGCCTCTCACTCAAGGGCTCAGCCGCGAATCCGTTTCGCCTAAGTTTGAAAAATCCCACCGAGTGATGAGCAAGCCTCTCACTCGGGGGCTTAGCTGCAGTCCAGTACTCGCCTAAGTTTGAAAAATCCCACTGAGTGATGAGCAACCCTCTCACTCGGAGGCTTAGCTGCAGTCCAGTACTCGCATAAGTTTGTAAAATCCTACCGAGTGGTGAGCAACCCTCCCACTCGGGGGCTTAGCTGCAGTCCAGTACTCACCTAAGTTTGTAAAATCCGACTGAGTGGTGAGCAACCCTCCCACTCGGGGGCTTAGATGCAGTCCAGTACT
>NC_057814.1:355463046-355470863 GCF_018294505.1 Triticum aestivum
GAGCGGTGAGCAACCCTCCCACTCGGGGGCTTAGCTGCAGTCCAGTACTCGCCTAAGTATGTAAAATCCTACCGAGTGATGAGCAACCCTCCCACTCGGGGGCTTAGCTGCAGTCTAGTACTCGCCTAAGTTCGAAGGCCATCCCCATCCGCAAGGACGACGAGGTGCAGGCCGACTGCAACCTTCTCCTTCAGAGCTGCGCCACAATTACAATGTGCGCTCCATCCCTATCCGCAAGGACGACGAGGTGCAGGGCGACTGCAACCTTCTCCTTCGGAGCTGCGCCACAAGTACAATGTGCGCTCCATCCCTATCCGGAAGGACGACGAGGTGCAGGCCGACTGCAACCTTCTCCTTCGGAGCTGCGCCACAAGTACAATGTGCGCTCCATCCCTATCCGCAAGGACGACGAGGTGCAGGTCGACTGCAACCTTCTCCTTCGGAGCTGCGCCACAAGTACAATGTGCGCTCCATCCCTATCCACAAGGACGACGAGGTGCAGGTCGACTGCAACCTTCTCCTTTGGACCTGCGCCACAAGTACAATGTGTGCTCCATCCCTATCCGCAAGGACGACGAGGTACAGGTCGACTGTAAACTTCTCCTTCGGAGCTGCGCCACAAGTACAACGTGTGCTCCCTCCCTATCTGCAAGGACGACGAGGTGCAGGTCGACTGCGACCTTCTCCTTCGGAGCTGCGCCTTAAGTACAATAGCCGCATCTCAAGTACAAAGATTATTCCAATTGAAGAGCAAAATCCACTCGAAGGCAAACACAAGCATATTCAGAGATAAACCAAGTTCAGATAAATCCTAAAGTACCGGACGACGGATCAAAAGTATTCGAGCACCAAGCCCGAAGAAGTTTAACGATTACACACTCACTCGGCATTCCGAGGCAAATAAAAGTGGAGCATAATGTTTTTCGGTCACGCGTCAGGAGAAGGACTGGCTGGGTCGCTGAAACTGTCAAGGTCTATGCTGTCTGCAATGCAAGTGGCAGCGTCAAGGAAAGTGTCCATGAAGGATTGGAAGGTGTGCCTCTTTGTGTTAGCAACCTTGAGCTCCGCCAGCTTGTCTTCTTTGACGTCTTTGCAGTGCACTCGGACCAAGGACAACGCGACATCAGCACCACAGCGAGCAGATGACTTCTTCCACTCTTGCACTCGGTCAGGTATTTGATTCAGTCGAGCCATCAGAGACTCGAGGTCTTGAGACAGTTCCGCCTGAGGCCAGAGTTCAGCATCAACCCGAGTCATCGCTGCCTTCAGGCGAGCAAGATAAGCAACCGCGATGTCCATGCGAGATTCCAACCGCAGCACATTCATCACAACATCATCCTTGACTGGACAATTTATGGGATCGAGACCCGTCTCGACCCACCCAGTTTCCGCTTCAAAGTCTTGGCAAAGCTCTACACAGTCAAGTAAATGATGAGTCAATGATATAATCAAGCTGGACAATCGACCTTAATAAGTCAGTCAATCATCAATACCTTCAAGTTTTAGGACCAGCTTTGCAGCAAGCTGGCCCAGATAAGACTCCAACTCGCCCTTCTTGGCCTTGAGGCTCCCAAGCTCGTCAGTCAGCTTGTCCTTGTCTTTCTTCAGTCGCTCGACCTCCCGATTGGCGTCAGAGACAGCAGTCTTCACTTTGGAGTTCTCCTCTTCTAACTTGCCGACTGAAGCAAGCTTCTTGTCAGCAAGCGCCATTTTGTCTCGCGCTTCCTTCTGTGCAGCAGCAAGATCCAGATCCTTCTTCTCCAAAGCCTGCTTCATTTTCTCTAAAGAAATAACATTCTTCAGACGGGCTTGGAGTTGACGGTTTTCACTACATACATCTGCTCGATTGGAGTCACTCGGTTCAAAAAATGGAAAGGAAAAGGGCCGGCAGTGAGAAAGACAGTTGAGATTCTTCATCACGAGCAGTCTTGAGATTCTTCTGGGCCAATTCCAGATCAAGGTTGAGGCTTATTTGTTGCTTGTTCATTGTGGAAAGCTGAGCCCCAAGATCACAAGATTTATGCAGTTTAAGCTATATCAGTTGACCAAGATAAAAAGACATCACAGTGATAGCTACTCTAAGACTACCACCGAATCAAACATTCAACGGCAGTCTCGGGGACTACACCAAGTGAGTGCACTTGGCGTGCCCCCACTGGTTTGAATAAACACTCGACATGGTCTGCCCAGTGCGAGAGTAAAAAAAAGCAGTTCTTAGACCATAGTCGACTGCCCGCAGTCAACCACGGTCTCGGGGACTACACCCAGTGGGTGCACTTAGCGTGCCCCCACTGGTTCAGGTGTCATTCGACCTGGCCATTCCAGACCGAGTGACAAAATTCAGATTCTCATACCACACTCGACTGCCCGCAGTCAACTATGGTCTCGGGGACTACACCCAGTGGGTGCACTAAGAGTGCCCCCACTAGTTCAAAGATTCAATCCAAGACGACTCAAATTGACTCGTGCAACTTCAAAACAGTCACACCCCAGTGGGTGATCGGACGAGAAATATGATCAATCGAAAATCAACTAACATGGACATTGGTCTGCAAAGCAGCTCCGGTGTTGAAGGCCACCTGACTGGACTCATGCACAACTTTCATTTGCCCCATCACAAGGTTCAACTGAAGAAGAGCTTCCTTGGCGGCAGACGGTCGGTCGTCCGGGGTTTGATACGCAGTGAAAAGCGATGATGGCAGAGCAGTCGGAGCAACCGCTGGGTCTGATGCGTGGGGTTGTATTGGTACAGCAGAAGTCTGAGCAGCTGATCCTGAAGGGCAATTAGTCGACAGCGAGATAGCGAAAGTGACGTTGGTACGTGCCGGATCTGACAATCGCTCGACTGCCGTCCCAGGCATCTCTGTCGACTGAGGAACCTGGGCCTCAGGCGCTTTCCCGCTCAGTTCCTTGTCCCTCCTCCTCCTTCCCCTCAGCGGTACTTTTTCTTCATCGTCCGGGAGCACAACAACGTCCCGTGGCACTGCAACAAACAGAGAAAGTCAAGGAGATAGCTGACAAACAATCCAGTCGTCCAAATAAACTCGAATCGGGCAGACTTACTGGCTTTGGAGGTAGCTGCGTCGTCGGTTTCCTTGTTGTCTGGGGTCTTGTCAATGTCCATATCAGTCGCAGCCGAGGCCGGTCTGTAAAGGTTCATCATCCACTCGGTCAGTACAAGAGAATCGGTCAGTACAAGAGAATCGGTCAGAACAAGAAAATACGGGGATAACATTTACCCAGAAGCAACAGGAACGCCCATCTTGATTCTAGGCAAGGTCTTCCGAGCCTTCGAAGGATTTATCTTGGGCTGCTTGGTGATCTTCTTAGCCAATTCTGGAGTCGAAGACCGAGCGCGCTTTTGAGATGGAGCGCTTGAGGCCACAGCCTTGCCGCGCCTGCCCGCGAGATCATGATGCTGCTTGGATCGACGTTCAGAACGAGGTGGTGAGTCGGCTACCTCCTCGTTGTCCGACTCGTCACTCTCATCTTCATCATCGTCGGCTGGTGACTCCCACTCGCCGCTCTCATCCGCGCTGTCCTCGCCTTCATGGTACTGCTCCAGAGCCTGTTCGCCGTTGGGCATTGAGTACATCTCTGTATAAATCTACAAAACAAGGAGCTGAGTGGAAATTAGTCGGATCAACAAACAGTCAAAAAGCACATCCAAATTCAATCAGTTGTAATGGCCAAACCTTGTCTAGCTGGTTGCTGTCGTTGAAAGGTTTGACTCTCCTGGCGCCCCTGGGGTTGTCCTTGTTCCCGGTGATGTCGCTCAGCCACTGTTTTGGCCGTCACCTCCTCTGGATGAACCCGAGCGGTATCACCAGCCCCGGAGTACATCCACATGGAGTGGTCACGAGCTTGGAGTGGTTGAATGCGCCAACTGAGGAACAGCTCCAGCAGATCCATGCCGGTGACACCTTGGTTGATCAGTTGAACTACCCTCTTGACCAGCATGCCCGTCTTCGCCTTCTCCGTAGCGGTCACTTTCAATGAAGATGGAGTCTGAACACGATCAAAAGAGAAAGGGGAAGTCCAGTCGAGTGGCCTGGGGTCGCGATATCCTGGCAATAGAACCATGTCGACTGCCAGCCCCTGACTGACTCAGGAAGAGTCATCGGAGGGAAAGAAATCCACTTCCTCTTCTGAATACCCAGACCCCCACACATCTAGATAACATGGGTTTTCTCGTCGTTCGAGTTCGCTTTATTCACTGTTTGGGAGCGAATAGTGAAAATGTGCTTGAAAGACCCCAGTGCGGTCGACACCCCGGGAAATTCTCGCACAAGGACACGAATGCGGCAAGATATGTGATGGTGTTGGGAGTGAAATGATGGAGTTGAGCCCCGAAGAAATTCAAGAAACCTCGAAAGAAGGGGTGTGGAAGAAGCGAGAAGCCGCGGTCGACATGAGTGGCGAGCAGAACACACTCACCCGGTCGCGGCTGTGGCTCCGTTTCTCCCTCTGGCAGCCGCGCAGATGTAACGCCCACGATACGGCTATATCTCCCACGTGTCAAGGCATGACTTAGAGGCATAACCGCATTGTGGTTTTGTCGCAAGAAGGGTCATCTTCACACAATCCCATGTACTGAACAAGAATGGGATAACGAGAGTTGGCTTACAATCGCCACTTCACACAATACATAAATATAATACATACATCATCCAAAATACACACATAGATCGACTACGGTCAAGATCCAAATGAAAATAAGATAACCCCAAATGCTAGATCCTTGATCGTCCCAACTGGGCTCCACTACTGATCATCAGGAAAAGACACATAGTAACGACCACGTTCCACATCGAACTCCCACTTGAGGTCGATCCCATCATCTGCAATGGCATCGTCGGCACCTGCAACTGTTTTGGTAGAATCTGTGAGTCACGAGGACTCAGCACTCTCACACCCGCGAGATCAAGACTATTTAAGCTTATAGGAAAGGATGGTGTAATGAGGTGGAGCTGCAGCAGGCACTAAGCATATATAGTGGCTAACATACGCAAATGAGAGCGAGAAGAGAAGCAACGGAATGGTCGTCTTCTATTAATGACCAAGAAGTGATCCTAAACTCCTACTTACGTCATTCATAACTCAACCGTGTTCACTTCCCGGACTCCGCCGAGAAGAGACCATCACGGCTACACACACGGTTGATGTATTTTAATAAAATCAAGTGACAAGTTCTCTACAACCGGACATTAACAAATTCCCATCTGCCTCATAACCGCGGGCACGGCTTTCGAAAGATAATACCCTGCAGGGGTGTCCCAACTTAGCCCATCCTAAGCTCTCACGGTCAACGAAGGATAAACCTTCTCCCGGAAAGACCCGATCAGTCTCGGAATCCCGGTTTACAAGACATTTCGACAATGGTAAAACAAGACCAGCAAAGCCGCCCGATGTGCCGACAAATCCCGATAGCAGCTGCACATATCTTGTTCTCAGGGCACAACGGATGAGCCAGACGTCGGGTTGGCATAGACCCTGGTTGTCCAGGGGGCGCCGGACATCGCTCGATTTGGGCCAGCACTCGAAGGAGCACTGGTTCGGGGGTTTAAATAAAGATGACCCTCGGGCTCGCGAAAACCCGGGGGAAAAGGCTTAGGTGGCAAAGGGTAAAACCAAAGTTGGGCCTTGCTGGAGGAGTTTTATTCAAAGCGAACTGTCAAGGGGGTCCCATAAATCACCCAACCGCGTAAGGAATGCAAACTCAAGGAACATAATACCGGTATGACAGAAACTAGGGCGGCAAGAGTGGAACAAAACACTAGGCATAAAGCCGAGCCTTCCACCCTTTACCAAAAAATGTATATATATATATATGCATTAATTAAATAAGAGATATTGTGATATCCCAACATATCCATGTTCCAACATGGAACCAACTTCAACTTCACCTGCAACTAACAACGCTATAAGAAGGGCTGAGCAAAAGCGGTAACTTAGCCAAACAACAGTTTGCTAGGAAAGGATGGTTAGAGGCTGTCATGGCAATATGGGAGGCATGATATAGCATGTGGTAGGTAGCGCAGCATGGCAATAGAACGAACAACTAGCAAAGCAAAGATAGACGTGATTTCAAGGGTATGATCATCTTGCCTGCCAGGTTCTCAGAGTTGTCGAAAGCTTGATCCTCGTAAGCGTACTCAACAGGTTCCTCGTTCACGAACTCGTCTCCTGGCTCTACCCAAAACAAGGACACAAGCAACGGAACCACAATCAATCACGAGAAATGCACAAGCAACATGATGCAAAACATGTATGATATGCGAGATGTGGTATGCGATGCCTATGCGTGCTCCGGAAGAAAAATGGTGAACAAGGCAGTAACATGGCAAACCAAGCATGCCACTGGAAGGATGAGATGATTTCGGTCGAAATCGATATAAAGATCACCGGAAACGATTGCACGGTTTGCAAATGGCAAGCAAAACAATAATGACACGAATCTGCGATTAACAGCATGATAGCACTTAGAATGCCACAAGTAATAATGCTACAACAATCCAACGTAGCAACAAAGCATATGGCAGTAATCTACAGGAGATGCTTGACGAAAGATGAACACTGAGCTACGGCTAGTTCACAACACAGCAGGTTCAAACAGGCATGGCAATAGTGCAAAAGATAACAGGTTCACAGACTTAGTGAAATTACTGGACATGCCTGAAACAGCATCAGGTAGCAATGTTCAGAGCACGAAATCAGCATGCTACGGAAATTAAACATGGAAAAACAAGGCATGGAAGTATTCCACTAAATGCATATGACAAAAGTCCCTTACTGACCATAAGCCAAAAAGGACCAGAAGATATGATGGCAACCATGTAAACATAGCATGTTTCGTTAACAGGTTTCAGACTTAGCAGAAAATAGAGCATGGCAGAAACAATAATATGAAGGCATCTTGGTGAGCTTGATGCACTCACCACAAGGCAATGCATGACAAAACAAGCATACCTACAGCAAGATGGCATGTTTATGAAGCTAACCAAGGCAAGAGCAAGTACATAGCAAGAATGAAACAACTACAACAAGCTTGGCAAAATTGAATAACACGTAAACAATCTGCCAGAAATATTTTATAGCAAAAGTAGAGCAAGATTAAGTCACACTATGACACTCCATAATTGCAAAAAAAGGCATGAATGGATCAATTACAATAATATCTACAAAACATCCTTACTGAACATCACCAAAATAATCATGGATCTCTCTGTAGCATCTAGATTACATGGCAACAAAATAACCAAGTCCCTGAAATCAGAAACATTAGGGAGCCTAGTTTGCATGCTTGTGCTAGTCACCACAGAGATCACAAAAATACATGGCATAGACCTCTGTAAAGATGGCATGGCTTACAACAAAACACATGTAGAGTTCATGCCCATAAGATGCACAGATTAAATGCAACAAAAATAACAAATCCTCAAGTACTAATAAGTAACAGCAGATAACAGCAACTAGCACTATTGCATCAGAGATTTGGGCATCAAGATGGACTCAGATGAACATAATGCAATGGAACAAAATGAATAGCATCTTTATACGAACATTTCGATATATTACACGCGCGAAACGGAGCTATATCCTGGGAGTTATGATGCGATGAACAGGGCCATGTACTGAAAATATCTCGGGACTTGGGATTTTCGGGAGAGGGGGAAAGTCAACCTGCTGGATCAGGTCTGGCGCGGGCCTCGGGCTCGGGCTGAGCTCGTCGCCGGAGAAGATGGAGGGGAAGGCGAGGCGGCGGCCGGAGGAGAGGAGGGCTCGGGAAGGCCGGGCGACGGTCGGAGGCGGCGGGG
>NC_057814.1:355471381-355481004 GCF_018294505.1 Triticum aestivum
CGGCGGCGGAGGGACACGTGGCGGCGGCTGGTTCGCTGCGGGCGGCGGCGCGGATGCGTCCGGCGGCGACGGGAGGAGTTTTCTAGGGTTTCATCTGTGATTTGGACGGGGGAGGCACATATCTATAGGTAGAGGGAGCTACGAGACTCCAAATGGAGTGCGGTTTTCGCCCACACAATCGTGATCGAACGACCTAGAGCATGGAAGTGACTTAGAGGGGTTTTGGGCTGTTTAGAGAGGGGGGTTTTCTGGAACACACAAACGGAGTTTGCGGTTACCCGGTTAACCGTTGGAGTACCAAACGACCTCCAAATGGAACGAAACTTGACAGGTGGTCTACCGGTGGTGTACCAAGGCCACTTGACAAGCCTCGGTCCATTCCGAGAACGTTTAACACCCGCTCACGAAAAGAAAACAAGAGGGGTGCGCCGAAGGAGGTGGGAGTGCCGGATTGCAAAATGGACAACGGGGAAAATGCTCGGATGCAAGAGACGAACACGTATGCAAATGCGATGCACATGATGACATGATATGAAATGCATGACATGAACAAAATGCAAAAACGAAGACGAAACCCAACCATGGAGGGAATATCATAACACATAGCCGAAAATGGCAAGAGTTGGAGTTACAAATATGGAAAGTTACATCCGGGGTGTTACAACACTCCACCACTACGAGAGGATCTCGTCCCGAGATCTAGGACTGAAAGAACTCCGGATATTCGGAACGGAGGTGGTCCTCGCGTTCCCAGGTGGCTTCTCGGTCGGAATGGTGCGACCACTTCACTTTCAGGAATTTGATTGACTTGTTGCGAGTCTTGCGCTCAGTTTCTTCAAGAATAGCAACTGGTGCTCATGATAAGACAAATCTTCTTGGAGGTCAATCTCTTCGAAGTTGATGGTGCGCTCAGGCGTCTTGAAGCACTTGCGGAGCTGTGACACGTGGAACACATCGTGCACGTTCGCGAAGTTAGAAGGAAGCTCAAGTTGATAGGCGAGGTCGCCTCTTTTGCCAATGATCCTGAAAGGACCCACGTATCTAGGAGCAAGCTTCCCTTTGATACCGAAGCGACGAGTTCCTTTCATTGGAGAGACGCGGAGGTAGACATGGTCTCTGATCTCGAAAGCCACATCACGGTGCTTACTATCATAGTAACTCTTCTGGCGCGATTGCGCGGCTTTGAGATTATCACGGATGACTTTACACATTTCTTCAGCCTTTGTGATTAAGTCATTGCCAAGAAGTTGGCGTTCACCAGTCTCTGACCAATTGAGAGGAGTACGGCACTTTCTGCCATAGAGAATCTCGAATGGGGCCTTGCCCGAACTTGCTTGGAAGCTGTTGTTGTAGGAGAATTCGGCATATGGAAGACAATCTTCCCATTTCATGCCAAAGGAAATGACACAAGCCCTGAGCATATCTTCAAGAATTTGATTGACTCGCTCGACTTCGCCACTAGTTTGAGGATGGAAAGCTGTGCTGAAGCGAATATTGGTGCCCATGGCCTTCTGGAAGGTGTCCCAGAACTTAGAGGTGAATATGCTTCCACGATCTGAAGAAATCAATTGTGGAATGCCGTGCAAGCAGACAATACTGGAGGTGTATAGCTCTGCCAACTGAGCTGTTGTGATAGACTCTTTGATTGGAAGGAAATGAGCCACTTTAGAAAGCTTGTCGATGACAACGAAGATAGCATCATTCCCGCGCTTGGACTTTGGAAAACTAGTCACGAAGTCCATTTCGATATGATCAAACTTCCATTCTGGGATAGCAAGAGGTTGGAGGAGACCAGCTGGTCGTTGGTGTTCTGCTTTCACCATTCGATAGACATCACATTCATTCACGAATTGAGCTATTTCCCGCTTCATTCGAGTCCACCAATACGACTGCTTGAGGTCATGGTACATCTTCGTACTTCCAGGATGAATGGAAAGAAAAGAATTGTGCGCCTCGTTCATAATGACTTTCCTTAGATCACCTTTAGGAACCACAATCTGGTCCTCGAAGAATAAAGTGTCTCTGTCATCAATGCGATAGCACTTGTATTTGGAAAGACCCTTGTCGATACCACGTTTCACCTTCTTCACCATGGTATCCAGGAGTTGTGCCTCACGAATTTGATCTTCCAAAGTAGGAGAGACTATGAGGTTGGCAAGAAAGCCTTGAGGAACAACTTGGAGATTCAGCTTGCGAAAAGCTTCACAAAGATCCGGTTGGAATGGCTTGAGAATTAGGCTGTTGCAATAAGCCTTCCTGCTCAAAGCATCTACAATGACATTGGCCTTGCCTGCAGTATATTCAATACTCGGATTGTACTCTTGAATCATTTCGACCCATCGAGTCTGCCTGAGGTTGAGGTTGGGCTGAGTGAAGATGTACTTGAGACTCTTGTGATCAGTGAATATGTCCACTTTTCTTCCAAACAAGAGATGTCTCCATGTTATTCATGCATGGACAACTGCCGCCAACTCAAGATCGTGAGTGGGGTAGTTCTTTTCGTTGGGCTTCAACTGACGAGAGGTATAGGCCACAACTTTCTTCTCTTGCATTAACACAACACCGAGACCTTAGAGAGAAGCATCACAGAAAACTTCAAAAGGCTTGGATTCGTCAGGAGGAGTTAAGACAGGAGCTGTGACGAGTTTCTCTTTGAGAGTGTTGAAAGCAACGTCACACTCAGGAGACCAGACATACTTCACATGCTTCTGGAGGAGGTTGGAAAGAGGCTTTGCAATATTTGAGAAATTCTCAAAGAATCTTCGGCAATAGCTTGCAAGACCAAGAAAACTTCGGAGCTGCTTGACATTCTGAGGAGGTTCCCAATTCACAATTGCGGACACCTTCTCGGGGTTAACAGCGATGCCCTTGGCAGAGATGATGTGACCAAGGTAAAGAACTTCATCGAGCCAAAACTCACATTTGGAAAACTTCGCATAAAATTGATACTCTCTGAGCTTGTCGAGCACCAATCGCAAATGTTTGGCATGATCCTTATTCTTGGAGAAGACCAAGATATCATCGAGATACACCAGGACGAATTCATTGGTATAGGGGTTGAAGATGAAATTCATCATCCGATAGAATGTTGGAGGAGCATTGACAAGGCCGAAAGACATGACAGTATATTCATAAGAACCAAAGCTTGTTCTGAATGCTTTCTTGGGAATATCTTCTTCACGAATGCGTATCTGATGATAACCCATACGAAGGTCAAGCTTGGAGAATACTTTAGCACCTTTGAGTTGCTCAAATAGCTCATTGATGTTGGGAAGTGGATACTTGTTCTTGATTGTCTTCTTGTTCAATGGACGGTAGTCGACACAAAGTCGTTCCGTGCCATCCTTCTTCTGGACAAAAAGAACACCACAACCCCATGGAGATGAACTCGGTCTGATCAGACCCAGACGCTCTTGTTCATCGAGCTGTTTCTTCAATTCCTTTAGCTCCTAGGGTCCAAGCTTGTATGGACGCTTGCAAACGGGTTCAGTGCCGGGCTCAAGATCGATAACGAACTCAACTGGCCGGTGAGGAGGCATACCCGGAAGCTCTTCTCGAAAGACATCTTGGTACTCACAAACGACTGGAATTTGAGAGATGGCATTCAATTCGCCCTTCTCATTGAGAGAAAACAACCGAATGGTTTCATCATGAGCGGCATAAATAATAACATCCTCAGAAGAGTGTGTCAATTGAATTTCCCTGGCAGCACAATCAAGTTGAGCCTCATGCTTAGAAAGCCAGTCCATCCCAAGAATTAGATCAATATCCGAGTCACCAAGAACAATTGGAGAAGACAGAAATTTATAGTTTCCCATCTTGATGGAAACATCCGTAACCATGGAGCTTGCATTCATGAATTTACCCGGAGAGACAACTGATAACGGTCTAGGCAAATCTTGAAAAACCAACTCATGCTTGGATGCAAAAGGTCTTGAAATGAAAGAAAGCGATGCACCAGTATCAAAAAGAACTTTTGCAGGAATATCATTAACTGAGAGATTACCCATTATCACATCAGTAGACTCCTCTGCTTGAGCTGCATTCATCATGTTCACCTTTGCAGACTTGGGATTATGCTTGACCACTGCATTACTGGAAGATCTGACTGGAGGAGGAGGCGGAAGGCGCCTTTGGTTGAAGCATTTGTTAGCATAGTGACCTTTCTGCTGACACTTGTTGCAAGTCACCTCTGAGAGTGGACGATGATAAGGAGCATTCGACTTTGGAGCTTGATTCTGAGACTTGTTCTGATAGCCAGAGTTGGAAGAGTGGGAAGATCCATGGCCACCTTTGTTCTTCTGTTGGGCTGACAAAACGGAGGAGGACGAGGCAACCAGAACTTCTGTTGCTTAGCTGCCACAAGTGAGGAAGAAGAAGACTGAACTGCGTCTCTGACTCTCTTCTTAAAAGCCTCACACTTGAGCTGAGCAGCCTCTTGCTTCAGTGCCATGTTATAGAATTAATCAAACTGAGTAGGCTCAACAAGAACGAGAGCTAACTGCAGATCCTCTCTAAGGCCACCTCTGAAGTGATAGATCATGCTCTTTTCATCAGGAACGTCTTGTTTAGCGATGCGAGCAAGTTTCTGAAACTGGATGTTGAATTGATACACAGACATGTTGCCTTGCTTGAGATTGCGGAACTCCTCACGCTTGCTCTCAACAACACTTTGTGGAATGTGGTGCGCTTTGAAGTCCCAACAGAAGTCAGTCCAAGTGATCACACGACCTCCTCAGGAATCTTTGTATTGTTGATACCAATCAGCAGCTTGGTCCTTGAGCTGAAAAGAAGCGAACTTGACATAGTCCTCAGGCCTGACATTGCTACATTCAAAATGCTTGTTGATGTCCACGAGCCAATCATCGGCATCTGTGGCCTCGGCACAGTAGCTGAAAGACTTGGGCTGATTTGCGAGAAACTGGTTGAGAGTAGCGAAGTGAGGCTGATTGTTGACTTGACCTTGATTTCCTTGATTGCCTTGCCCTTGGGTGCGTTCTTGCAAGAGTTGCAGAATCATCTGAGCATTGGCGTTGGTGGCTGCCATGATAGCTTGCCATGCCTCCGGAGGTGGAGGTGGTGGCGGAGGGTTCGCCTGACTCCCTTCATTGCGTTCCGGATTCTGACGCGTTGGCGGAGCCATCCTGAAGAGGGTGACATCCGTTAGCATCTTGATAGACAAATAGACAAGTAGAATCAACGGATAGAAATTGCAACATATAGTCTTTACAATAAACATTCGAACGAAGATGAACGAATGAATTCCATAGTAAATCATCACACGTCCATTAAGTTGAGAAGCCACTTAGAAAAAAGGTATGGAATCAACATTTGACTTCGAAGCAACTCGAATACCACAATTCAAAACAAAACAAAGTATTGGCTTGCAGAATAAGCCGGAACAAACATATGATAGAGATTTCGTCTGAATTTTTCGTGGTGGGGCCCACACGGGCTCGATCGTACAGCACCATCATGTACAAGGCAGTGCACATGACATACGAAGCGTCCCCGAGTCGGCATAGCCAAGGACTCTTTAAGACACTACGAGACCACTGTAAAACCAACCGTAGAAAGGCGGACCACTAGACGTCGAACCCCAATCTCATATCATGCGTCTGTCGGAAAGATATCCTAGGAGCTACTTGAATTCCCACTTACAAACTCCCGAAATTTCTGGTTATGCAATCTGGTGTTGGGGATACAGGGGACACAAAATATATCACCCAAACTAGCAATCCCTAGATCCAGGTGTATCCATCCGTCAAAACATAACCAAGAAACCTTCGGAAATCGTGTACCTCAACCTTCGAAAAGCATCCGTTATACGAGTTATGGCAATACTCCCGAACTCCCGCCCCAGTACTGGGTGGCGTCGAGGTGATCTCACCAACAACTGCATAAAAGAGATTTCGATGTCGGCGAAACTCAGGTATTCCAGAACTGCAACGATAAAATTGTGACGACAACACCTCGGAGCTCAACTCCCCGGGACACTGCCACAACCCCTAAATGTCAGGAGGCACCAAGAACAATGTTCTCTTCACAAAACCATCGGAACGATTCTAAGATACCCGCGTGATCCTAAATTTATTTTTAGTGAAATTTGAGGAGAGAAGAGTCAAAACTTCTACGTCAGGAGACCTCACCAGAGCGACGAAGGGACTGAGGAGTAAAATGAATCCTACTCTCCGATATATACAATCCTAAGACTCAAAACATTTTTGTTCTAGGCTCAACAACGCCAGCGATTCGATCAAGCAGGGGGCTCCTAAGTAGGGGATGGCTCTGATTACCAACTTGTAACGCCCACGATGCGGCTATATCTCCCACGTGTCAAGGCACGACTTAGAGGCATAACCGCATTGTGGTTTTGTCGCAAGAAGGGTCATCTTCACACAATCCCATGTACTGAACAAGAATGGGATAACGAGAGTTGGCTTACAATCGCCACTTCACACAATACATAAATATAATACATACATCATCCAAAATACACACATAGACCGACTACGGTCAAGATCCAAATGAAAATAAGATAACCCCAAATGCTAGATCCCCGATCGTCCCAACTGGGCTCCACTACTGATCATCAGGAAAAGACACATAGTAACGACCAGGTTCCTCATCGAACTCCCACTTGAGGTCGATCCCATCATCTGCAATGGCATCGTCGGCACCTGCAACTGTTTTGGTAGAATCTGTGAGTCACGAGGACTCAGCACTCTCACACCCGCGAGATCAAGACTATTTAAGCTTATAGGAAAGGATGGTGTAATGAGGTGGAGCTGCAGCAGGCACTAAGCATATATAGTGGCTAACATACGCAAATGAGAGCGAGAAGAGAAGCAATGGAACGGTCGTCTTCTAGTAATGACCAAGAAGTGATCCTGAACTCCTACTTACGTCATTCATAACTCAACCCTGTACACTTCCCGGACTCCGCCGAGAAGAGACAATCACGGCTACACACACGGTTGATGTATTTTAATAAAATCAAGTGACAAGTTCTCTACAACCGGACATTAACAAATTTCCATCTGCCTCATAACCACGGGCACGGCTTTCGAAAGATAATACCCTGCAGGGGTGTCCCAACTTAGCCCATCATAAGCTCTCACGGTCAACGAAGGATAAACCTTCTCCCGGAAAGACCCGATCAGTCTCGGAATCCCGGTTTACAAGACATTTCGACAATGGTAAAACAAGACCAGCAAAGCCGCCCGATGTGCCGACAAATCCCGATAGGAGCTGCACATATCTCGTTCTCAGGGCACAACGGATGAGCCAGACGTCGGGTTGGCATAGACCCTGGTTGTCCAGGGGGCGCCGGACATCGCTCGATTTGGGCCAGCACTCGAAGGAGCACTGGTCCGGGGGTTTAAATAAAGATGACCCTCGGGCTCGCGAAAACCCGGGGGAAAAGGCTTAGGTGGCAAATGGTAAAACCAAAGTTGGGCCTTGCTGTAGGAGTTTTATTCAAAGCGAACTGTCAAGGGGGTCCCATAAATCACCCAACCGCGTAAGGAACACAAACTCAAGAAACATAATACCGGTATGACAGAAACAAGGGCGGCAAGAGTGGAACAAAACACTAGGCATAAAGCCGAGCCTTCCACCCTTTACCAAAATATATATAGATGCATTAACTAAATAAGAGATATTGTGATATCCCAACATATCCATGTTCCAACATGGAACCAACTTCAACTTCACCTGCAACTAACAACGCTATAAGAAGGGTTGAGCAAAAGCGGTAACTTAGCCAAACAACGGTTTGCTAGGAAAGGATGGTTAGAGGCTGTCATGGCAATATGGGAGGCATGATATAGCAAGTGCTAGGTAGCGCAACATGGCAATAGAATGAACAACTAGCAAAGCAAAGATAGAAGTGATTTCGAGGGTATGGTCATCTTGCCTGCCAAGTTCTCAGAGTTGTCGAAAGCTTGATCCTCGTAAGCGTACTCAACAGGTTCCTCATTCATGAACTCGTCTCCCGGCTCTACCCAAAACAAGGACACAAGCAACGGAACCATAATCAATCACGAGAAATGCACAAGCAACATGATGCAAAACATGTATGATATGCGAGATGTGGTATGCGATGCATATACGTGCTCCGGAAGAAAAATGATGAACTAGGTAGTAACATGGAAAACCAAGCATGCCACTGGAAATATGAGATGATTTCGGTCGAAATCGATATAAAGATCACCGGAAACGGATGCACGGTTTGCAAATGGCAAGCAAAACAAGAATGACACGAATCTGCGATTAACAGCATGATAGCACTTAGAATACAACAAGTAACAATGCTACAGCACTCCAACGTAGCAATAAAGCATATGGCAGTAATCTACAGGAGATGCTTGACAAAAGATGAAGACTGAGCTACGGCTAGTTCACATCACAGCAGGTTCAAACAGGCATGGCAAAAGTGCAAAAGATAACAGGTTCACAGACTTAGTGAAATTACTGGACATGCCTGAAACAGCATCAGGTAGCAATGTTCAGAGCACGAAATCAGCATGCTACGGAAATTAAACATCGAAAAACAAGGCATGGAAGTATGCCACTAAATGCATATGACAAAAGTCCCTTACTGACCATAAGCCAAAAAGGACCAGAAGATATGATGGCAACCATGTAAACATAGCATGTTTCGTTAACAGGTTTCAGACTTAGCAGAAAATAGAGCATGGCAGAAACAATAATATGAAGGCATCTTGGTGAGCTTGATGCACTCACCACAAGGCAATGCATGACAAAACAAGCATACCTACAGCAATATGGCATGTTTATGAAGCTAACCAAGGCAAGAGAAAGTACATAGCAGGAATGGAACAACTACAACAAGCTTGGCAAAATTGAATAACACGTAAACAATCTGCCAGAAATATTTTATAGCAAAAGTAGAGCAAGATTGAGTCACGCTATGGCACTCGATAAGTGCAAACAAAGGCATGAATGGATCAATTACAATAATATCTACAAAACATCCTTACTGAACATCACCAAAATAATCATGGATCTCTCTGTAGCATCTAGATTACATGGCAACAAAATAACCAAGTCCCTGAAATCAGAAACATTAGGGAGCCTAGTTTGCATGCTTGTGCTAGTCACCACAGGGATCACCAAAATACATGGCATAGACCTCTGTAAAGATGGCATGGCTTACAACAAAACACATGTAGAGTTCATGCCCATAAGATGCACAGATTAAATGCAACAAAAATAACAAATCCTCAAGTACTGATAAGTAACAGCAGATAACAGCAACTAGCACTCTTGCATCAGAGATTTGGGCATCAAGATGGACTCAGATAACATGGTGCAATGAAACAAAATGAAGAGCATCTTTAGACGAACATTTCGATATATTACACGCGTGAAATGGAGCTATATGCAGAGAGTTATGATGCGATGAACAGGGGCATGTACTGAAAATATCTCAGGACTTAAGATTTTCGGGAGAGGGGGAAAGTCAACCTGCTGGATCAGGTCTGGCGCGGGCCTCGGGCTCGGGCTGAGCTCGTCGCCGGAGAAGATGGAGGGGAAGGCGAGGCGGCGGCCGGAGGAGAGGAGGGCTCGGGGAGGCCGGGCGGCGGTCGGAGGCGGCG